>NW_026043915.1:0-132500 GCF_937001465.1 Orcinus orca | reverse complement strand
CGGTTTAGGGTCCAGGTGAGGGTACGACAACGCTTTAGGGGGAGCGTACGTGTGAGGGCGCGGGTGAGTGTCAGCGTACGGGTTAGGATTAGGGGACGGGTGAGGGTCAGGCTTCGGGGAAGGGTTAGGGTTAGGGTTCGGGCTAGGGTTAGGGTTAGGGGACGGGGACGGTTTAGGGTCCAGGTGAGGGTACAACAACGCTTTGGGGGGAGCGTACGTGTGAGGGCGCGGGTGAGTGTCAGCATACGGGTTAGGATTAGGGGACGGCTGAGGGTCAGGCTTCGGGGAAGGGTTAGGTTTAGGGTTCGGGCTAAGGTTAGGGTTAGGGGACGGGGACGGTTTAGGGTCCAGGTGAGGGTACGACAACGCTTTAGGGGGACCGTACGTGTGAGGGCACGGGTGAGTGTCAGCATACGGGTCAGGATTAGCGGACGGGTGAGGGTCAGGCTTCGGGGAAGGGTTAGGGTTAGGGTTCGGGCTAGGGTTAGGGTTAGGGGACCGGGACGGTTTAGGGTCCAGGTGAGGGTAGGACGCTTTGGGGGGAGTGTACGTGTGAGGGCGCGGGTGTCAGCGTACGGGTCAGGATTAGGGGACGGGTGAGGGTCAGGCTTCGGGGAAGGGTTAGGGTTAGGGTTCGGGCTAGGGTTAGGGTTAGGGGACGGGGACGGTTTAGGGTCCAGGTGAGGGTACGACAACGCTTTGGGGGGAGCGTACGTGTGAGGGCGCGGTTGAGTGTCAGCGTACGGGTTAGGATTAGGGGTCGGGTGAGGGTCAGGCTTCGGGGAAGGGTTAGGGTTAGGGTTCGGGCTAGGATTAGGGTTAGGGTACGGGTACGGTGTAGGGTCCAGGTGAGTGTACGACAACGCCTTAGGGGGTGCGTACATGTGAGGTCGCGTGTTAGTGTTAGCGTACGGGTTAGGATTACGGGACTGGTGAGTGTCAGGCTTCGGGGAAGGGTTAGGGTTAGAGTTCGGGCTAGGGTTAGGGTTAGGGGACGGGGATGGTTTAGGGTCCAGGTGGGGGTACGACAACGCTTTAGTGGGAGCGTATGTGTGAGGGTGCGGGTTAGTGTTACCGTTCGTGTTAGGATTCGGGGACGGGTGACGGTCAGGCTTCGGGGAAAGGATAGCATTAGGGTTCGGGCTAGGGTTAGGGTTAGGGGATGGGGACGGTTCAGGGTCCAGGTGAGGGTTCGACAACGTTTTAGGGGGAGTGTACGTGTGAGGGCGCGGGTTAGTGTTAGCGTACTGATTAGGATTAGGGGACGGGTAAGTGTCAGGCTTCGCGGAAGTGTTAGGGTTAGGGTTCGGGCTAAGGTGAGGGTTAGGGGAGTGAGACGGTTTAGGGTCCAGGTGAGGGTACGACAACGCTTTAGGGGGAGCGTACGTGTGAGGGTGCGGGTTAGTGTTAGCGTACAGGTTAGGATTAGGGGACGGGTGAAGGTAAGGCTTCGGGGAAGGGTTAGGGTTAGGGTTCAGGCTAGTGTTAGGGGACAGGGATGGTTTAGGGTCCAGGTGAGGGTACGACAACGCTTTAGGGGGAGCGTACGTGTGAGGGCGCGGGTGAGTGTCAGCGTACGGGTTAGGATTAGGGGACGGGTGAGGGTCAGGCTTCGGGGAATGGTTAGTGTTAGGGTTCGGGCTAGGGTTAGGGTTAGGGGACGGGGACGGTTTAGGGTCCAGGTGAGGGTACGACAACGCTTTAGGGGGAGCGTACGTGTGAGGGCGTGGGTTAGTGCTAGCCTACGGGCTAGGATTAGGGGACGGGTGAGGGTCAGGCTTCGAGGAAGGGTTAGGGTTAGGCTTTGGGCTAGGGTTAGGGTTAAGGGACGGGGACGGTTTAGGGTCCAGGTGAGGGTACGACAACGTTTTAGGGGGAGCGTACGTGTGAGGGCGCGGGTTAGTGGTAGCGTACGGTTTAGGATTAGGGGACGGGTGAGGGTCATGCTTCGGGGAAGGGTTAGGGTTAGGGTTCGGGCAAGGGTTAGGGGATGGGGACGGTTTAGGGTACAGGTGAGGGTACGACAACGTTTTAGGGGGAGTGTACGTGTGAGGGCGCGGGTTAGTGTTAGCGTACTGATTAGGATTAGGGGACGGGTAAGGGTCAGGCTTCGCGGAAGGGTTAGGGTTAGGGTTCGGGCTAAGGTGAGTGTTGGGGGACTGAGACGGTTTAGGGTCCAGGTTAGAGTACGACAACGCTTTAGGGGGAGCGTACGTGTGAGGGCGTGGGTTAGTGTTAGCGTACGGGTTAGGATTAGGGGACGGGTGAGGGTCAGGCTTTGGTGAAGTGTTAGTGTTAGGGTTCGGGCTAGGGTTAGCTTTAGGGGACGGGGACGGTTGAGGGTCCAGGTGAGGGTAAGACAACACTTTAGGGGGAGCGTACGTGTGAGGGCGTGGGTTAGTGTTAGCGTACGAGTTAGGATTAAGGGACGGGTGAGGGTCAGGCTTCGGGGAAGGGTTAGGGTTAGGGTTCGGGCTAGGGTTAGGGTTACGGTACGGGGACGGTGTAGGGTCCAGGTGAGTGTACGACAACGCCTTAGGGGGAGCGTACATGTGAGGTCGCGGGTTAGTGTTAGCGTACGGGTTAGGATTACGGGACTGGTGAGTGTCAGGCTTCGGGGAAGGGTTAGGGTTAGGTTTCGGGCTAGGGTTAGGGTTAGGGGACGGGGACGGTTTAGGGTCCAGGTGAGGGTACGACAACGCTTTAGTGGGAGCGTACGTGTGAGGGTGCGGGTTAGTGTTACCGTTCGTGTTAGGATTAGGGGACGGGTGACTGTCAGGCTTCGGGGAAAGGATAGCATTAGGGTTCGGGCTAGGGTTAGGGTTAGGGGACGGGGACGGTTCAGGGTCCAGGTGAGGGTACGACAACGTTTTAGGGGGAGTGTACGTGTGAGGGCGCGGGTTAGTGTTAACGTACTGATTAGGATTAGGGGACGGGTAAGTGTCAGGCTTCGCGGAAGGGTTAGGGTTAGGGTTCGGGCTAAGGTGAGGGTTAGGGGAGTGAGACGGTTTAGGGTCCAGGTGAGGGTACGACAACGCTTTAGGGGGAGCGTACGTGTGAGGGTGCGGGTTAGTGTTAGCGTACAGGTTAGGATTAGGGGACGGGTGAAGGTAAGGCTTCGGGGAAGGGTAAGGGTTAGGGTTCAGGCTAGTGTTAGGGGACAGGGATGGTTTAGGGTCCAGGTGAGGGTACGACAACGCTTTAGGGGGAGCGTACGTGTGAGGGCGCGGGTGAGTGTCAGCGTACGGGTTAGGATTAGGGGACGGGTGAGGGTCAGGCTTCGGGGAAGGGTTAGGGTTAGGGTTCGGGCTAGGGTTAGGGTTAGGGGACGGGGACGGTTTAGGGTCCAGGTGAGGGTATGACAACGCTTTAGGGGGAGCGTACGTGTGAGGGCGCGGGTGAGTGTAAGCGTACGGGTTAGGATTAGGGGATGGGTGAGTGTCAGGCTTCGGGGAAGGGTTAGGGTTAGGGTTCGGGCTAGGGTTAGGGTTAGGGGACGGGGACGGTTTAGGGTCCAGGTGAGGGTACGACAACGCTTTGGGGGGAGCGTACGTGTGAGGGCGCGGGTGAGTGTCAGCGTACGGGTTAGGATTAGGGGATGGGTGAGGGTCAGGCTTCGGGGAAGGTTTAGGGTTAGGGTTCGGGCTAGGGTTAGGGTTAGGGGATGGGGACGGTTTAGGGTCCAGGTGAGGGTACGACAACGCTTTAGGGGGAGCGTACGTGTGAGGGCGCGGGTGAGTGTCAGCGTACGGGTTAGGATTAGGGGACGGGTGAGGGTCAGGCTTCGGGGAAGGGTTAGGGTTAGGGTTCGGGCTAGGGTTAGGGTTAGGGGACGGGGACGGTTTAGGGTCCAGGTGAGGGTACAACAACGCTTTGGGGGGAGCGTACGTGTGAGGGCGCGGGTGAGTGTCAGCATACGGGTTAGGATTAGGGGACGGCTGAGGGTCAGGCTTCGGGGAAGGGTTAGGTTTAGGGTTCGGGCTAAGGTTAGGGTTAGGGGACGGGGACGGTTTAGGGTCCAGGTGAGGGTACGACAACGCTTTAGGGGGACCGTACGTGTGAGGGCACGGGTGAGTGTCAGCATACGGGTCAGGATTAGCGGACGGGTGAGGGTCAGGCTTCGGGGAAGGGTTAGGGTTAGGGTTCGGGCTAGGGTTAGGGTTAGGGGACCGGGACGGTTTAGGGTCCAGGTGAGGGTAGGACGCTTTGGGGGGAGTGTACGTGTGAGGGCGCGGGTGTCAGCGTACGGGTCAGGATTAGGGGACGGGTGAGGGTCAGGCTTCGGGGAAGGGTTAGGGTTAGGGTTCGGGCTAGGGTTAGGGTTAGGGGACGGGGACGGTTTAGGGTCCAGGTGAGGGTACGACAACGCTTTGGGGGGAGCGTACGTGTGAGGGCGCGGTTGAGTGTCAGCGTACGGGTTAGGATTAGGGGTCGGGTGAGGGTCAGGCTTCGGGGAAGGGTTAGGGTTAGGGTTCGGGCTAGGATTAGGGTTAGGGTACGGGTACGGTGTAGGGTCCAGGTGAGTGTACGACAACGCCTTAGGGGGTGCGTACATGTGAGGTCGCGTGTTAGTGTTAGCGTACGGGTTAGGATTACGGGACTGGTGAGTGTCAGGCTTCGGGGAAGGGTTAGGGTTAGAGTTCGGGCTAGGGTTAGGGTTAGGGGACGGGGATGGTTTAGGGTCCAGGTGGGGGTACGACAACGCTTTAGTGGGAGCGTATGTGTGAGGGTGCGGGTTAGTGTTACCGTTCGTGTTAGGATTCGGGGACGGGTGACGGTCAGGCTTCGGGGAAAGGATAGCATTAGGGTTCGGGCTAGGGTTAGGGTTAGGGGATGGGGACGGTTCAGGGTCCAGGTGAGGGTTCGACAACGTTTTAGGGGGAGTGTACGTGTGAGGGCGCGGGTTAGTGTTAGCGTACTGATTAGGATTAGGGGACGGGTAAGTGTCAGGCTTCGCGGAAGTGTTAGGGTTAGGGTTCGGGCTAAGGTGAGGGTTAGGGGAGTGAGACGGTTTAGGGTCCAGGTGAGGGTACGACAACGCTTTAGGGGGAGCGTACGTGTGAGGGTGCGGGTTAGTGTTAGCGTACAGGTTAGGATTAGGGGACGGGTGAAGGTAAGGCTTCGGGGAAGGGTTAGGGTTAGGGTTCAGGCTAGTGTTAGGGGACAGGGATGGTTTAGGGTCCAGGTGAGGGTACGACAACGCTTTAGGGGGAGCGTACGTGTGAGGGCGCGGGTGAGTGTCAGCGTACGGGTTAGGATTAGGGGACGGGTGAGGGTCAGGCTTCGGGGAAGGGTTAGGGTTAGGGTTCGGGCTAGGGTTAGGGTTAGGGGACGGGGACGGTTTAGGGTCCAGGTGAGGGTACGACAACGCTTTAGGGGGAGCGCACGTGTGAGGGCGCGGGTGAGTGTCAGCGTACGGGTTAGGATTAGGGGACGGGTGAGGGTCAGGCTTCGGGGAAGGGTTAGGTTTAGGGTTCGGGCTAGGGTTAGGGTTAGGGGACGGGGATGGTTTAGGCGGCAGGTGAGGGTACGACAACGCTTTAGGGGGAGCGTACGTGCGAGGGCGCGGGTGAGTGTCAGCATACGGGTTAGGATTAGGAGACGGGTGAGGGTCAGGCTTCGGGGAAGGGTTAGGGTTAGGGTTCGGGCTAGGGTTAGGGTTAGGGGACGGGGACGGTTTAGGGTCCAGGTGAGGGTACGACAACGCTTTGGGGGGAGCGTACGTGCGAGGGCGCGGGTGAGTGTCAGCGTACGGGTTAGGATTAGGGGACGGGTGAGGGTCAGGCTTCGGGGAAGGGTTAGGGTTAGGGTTCGGGCTAGGGTTAGGGTTAGGGGACGGGGACGGTTTAGGGTCCAGGTGAGGGTACGACAACGCTTTGGGGGGAGCGTACGTTTGAGGGCGCGGGTGAGTGTCAGCGTACGGGTTAGGATTAGTGGACGGGTGAGTGTCAGGCTTCGGGGAAGGGTTAGGGTTAGGTTTCGGGCTAGGGTTAGGCTTAGGGGACGGGGACGGTTTAGGGTCCAGGTGAGGGTACGACAACGCTTTAGGGGGAGCGTACGTGTGAGGGCGCGGGTGAGTGTCAGCGTACGGGTTAGGATTAGGGGACGGGTGAGGGTCAGGCTTCGGGGAAGGGTTAGGGTTAGGGTTCGGGCTAGGGTTAGGGTTAGGGGACGAGGTCGGTTTGGGGTCCAGGTGAGGGTACGACAACGCTTTAGGGGTAGCATACGTGTGAGGGCGCGGGTGAGTGTCAGCGTACGGGTTAGGATTAGGGGACGGGTGAGGGTCAGGCTTCGGGGAAGGGTTAGGGTTAGGGTTCGGGCTAGGGTTAGCGTTAGGGGACGGGGACGGTTTAGGGTCCAGGTGAGGGTACGACAACGCTTTAGGGCGAGCGTACGTGTGAGGGCGCGGGTGAGTGTCAGCGTACGGGTTAGGATTAGGGGACGGGTGAGGGTCAGGCTTCGGGGAAGGGTTAGGGTTAGGGTTCGGGCTAGGGTTAGGGTTAGGGGACGGGGACGGTTTAGGGGGCAGGTGAGGGTACGACAACGCTTTAGGGGGAGCGTACGTGCGAGGGCGCGGGTGAGTGTCAGCGTACGGGTTAGGATTAGGGGACGGGTGAGGGTCAGGCTTCGGGGAAGGGTTAGGGTTAGGGTTCGGGCTAGGGTTAGGGTTAGGGGACGGGGACGGTTTAGGGTCCAGGTGAGGGTACGACAACGCTTTGGGGGGAGCATACGTGGGAGGGCGCGGGTGAGTGTCAGCGTACGGGTTAGGATTAGGGGACGGGTGAGGGTCAGGTTTCGGGGAAGGGTTAGGGTTAGGGTTCGGGCTAGGGTTAGGGTTAGGGGACGGGGACGGTTTAGGGTCCAGGTGAGGGTACGACAATGCTTTGGGGGGAGCGTACGTGTGAGGGCGCGGGTCAGTGTCAGCGTACGGGTTAGGATTATGGGACGGGTGAGGGTCAGGCTTCGGGGAAGGGTTAGGGTTAGGGTTCGGGCTAGGGTTAGGGTTAGGGGACGGGGACGGTTTAGGGTCCAGGTGAGGGTACGACAACGCTTTAAGGGGAGCGTACGTGTGAGGGCGCGGGTGAGTGTCAGCATACGGGTTAGGATTAGGGGACGGGTGAGGGTCAGGCTTCGGGGAAGGGTTAGGGTTAGGGTTCGGGCTAGGGTTAGGGTTAGGGGACGGGGACGGTTTAGGGTCCAGGTGAGGGTACGACAACGCTTTAGGGGGAGCGTACGTGTGAGGGAGCGGGTGAGTGTCAGCGTACGGGTTAGGATTAGGGGACGGGTGAGGGTCAGGCTTCGGGGAAGGGTTAGGGTTAGGTTTCGGGCTAGGGTTAGGGTTAGGGGACGGGGACGGTTTAGGGTCCAGGTGAGGGTACGACAACGCTTTAGGGGGATCGTACGTGTGAGGGCGCGGGTGAGTGTCAGCGTACGGGTTAGGATTAGGGGACGGGTGAGGGTCAGGCTTCGGGGAAGGGTTAGGGTTAGGGTTCGGGCTAGGGTTAGGGTTAGGGGACGGGGACGGTTTAGGGTCCAGGTGAGGGTACGACAACGCTTTAGGGGGAGCGTACGTGTGAGGGTGCGGTTGAGTGTCAGCGTACGGGTTAGGATTAGGGGACGGGTGAGGGTCAGGCTTCGGGGAAGGGTTAGGATTATGGTTAGGGCTAGGGTTAGGGTTAGGGGACGGGGACGGTTTAGGGTCCAGGTGAGGGTACGAGAACGCTTTAGGGGGAGCATACGTGTGAGGGCGCGGGTGAGTGTCAGCGTACTGGTTAGGATTAGGGGACGGGTGAGGGTCAGGCTTCGGGGAAGGGTTAGGGTTAGGGTTCGGGCTAGGGTTAGGGTTAGGGGACGGGGACGGTTTAGGGTCCAGGTGAGGATACGACAACGCTTTGGGGGGAGCGTACGTGTGAGGGCGCGGGTGAGTGTCAGCGTACGGGTTAGGTTTAGGGGACGGGTGAGGGTCAGGCTTCGGGGAAGGGTTAGGGTTAGGTTTCGGGCTAGGGTTAGGCTTAGGGGACGGGGACGGTTTAGGGTCCAGGTGAGGGTACGACAACGCTTTAGGGGGAGCGTACGTGTGAGGGTGCGGGTGAGTGTCAGCGTACGGGTTAGGATTAGGGGACGGGTGAGGGTCAGGCTTCGGGGAAGGGTTAGGGTTAGGGTTCGGGCTAGGGTTAGGGTTAGGGGACGGGGTCGGTTTGGGGTCCAGGTGAGGGTACGACAACGCTTTAGGGGGAGCGTACGTGTGAGGGCGCGGGTGAGTGTCAGCGTACGGGTTAGGATTAGGGGACGGGTGAGGGTCAGGCTTCGGGGAAGGGTTAGGGTTAGGGTTCGGGCTAGGGTTAGGGTTAGGGGACGGGGACGGTTTAGGGGGCAGGTGAGGGTACGACAACGCTTTAGGGGGAGCGTACGTGCGAGGGCGTGGGTGAGTGTCAGCGTACGGGTTAGGATTAGGGGACGGGTGAGGGTCAGGCTTCGGGGAAGGGTTAGGGTTAGGGTTCGGGCTAGGGTTAGGGTTAGGGTTAGGGGACGGTTTAGGGTCCAGGTGAGGGTACGACAACGCTTTGGGGGGAGCGTACGTGCGAGGGCGCGGGTGAGTGTCAGCGTACGGGTTAGGATTAGGGGACGGGTGAGGGTCAGGTTTCGGGGAAGGGTTAGGGTTAGGGTTCGGGCTAGGGTTAGGGTTAGGGGAAGGGGACGGTTTAGGGTCCAGGTGAGGGTACGACAATGCATTGGGGGGAGCGTACGTGTGAGGGCGCGGGTGAGTGTCAGCGTACGGGTTAGGATTAGGGGACGGGTGAGGGTCAGGCTTCGGGGAAGGGTTAGGGTTAGGGTTCGGGCTAGGGTTAGGGTTAGGGGACGGGGACGGTTTAGGGTCCAGGTGAGGGTACGACAACGCTTTAGGGGGAGCGTACGTGTGAGGGCGCGGGTGAGTGTCAGCGTACGGGTTAGGATTAGGGGACGGGTGAGGGTCAGGCTTCGGGGAAGGGTTAGGGTTAGGGTTCGGGCTAGGGTTAGGGTTAGGGGACGGGGACGGTTTAGGGTCCAGGTGAGGGTACGGCAACGCTTTGGGGGGAGCGTACGTGTGAGGGCGCGGGTGAGTGTCAGCGTACGGGTTAGGATTAGGGGACGGGTGAGGGTCAGGCTTCGGGGAAGTGTTAGGGTTAGGGTTCGGGCTAGGGTTAGGGTTAGGGGACGGGGACGGTTTAGGGTCCAGGTGAGGGTACGACAACGCTTTAGGGGGAGCGTACGTGTGAGGGCGCGGGTGAGTGTCAGCGTACGGGTTAGGATTAGGGGACGGGTGAGGGTCAGGCTTCGGGGAAGGGTTAGGGTTAGGGTTCGGGCTAGGGTTAGGGTTAGGGGACGCGGACGGTTTAGGGTCCAGGTGAGGGTACGACAACGCTTTAGGGGGAGCATACGTGTGAGGGCGCGGGTGAGTGTCAGCGTACGGGTTAGGATTAGGGGACGGGTGAGGGTCAGGCTTCGGGGAAGGGTTAGGGTTAGGTTTCGGGCTAGGGTTAGGGCTAGGGGATGGGGACGGTTTAGGGTCCAGGTGAGGGTACGACAACGCTTTATGGGGAGCGTACGTGTGAGGGCGCGGGTGAGTGTCAGCGTACGGGTTAGGATTAGGGGACGGGTGAGGGTCAGGCTTCGGGGAAGGGTTAGGGTTAGGGTTCGGGCTAGGGTTACGGTTAGGGGACGGGGACGGTTTAGGGTCCAGGTGAGGGTACGACAACGCTTTAGGGGGAGCGTACGTGTGAGGGCGCGGGTGAGTGTCAGCGTACGGGTTAGGATTAGGGGACGGGTGAGGGTCAGGCTTCGGGGAAGGGTTAGGGTTAGGGTTCGGGCTAGGGTTAGGGTTAGGGGACGGGGACGGTTTAGAGTCCAGGTGAGGGTACGACAACGCTTTAAGGGGAGCGTACGTGTGAGTGCGCGGTGAGTGTCAGCGTACGGGTTAGGATTAGGGGACGGCTGAGGGTCAGGCTTCGGGGAAGGGTTAGGGTTAGGGTTCGGGCTAGGGTTAGGGTTAGGGGATGGGGACGGTTCAGGGTGCAGGTGAGGGTTCGACAACGTTTTAGGGGGAGTGTACGTGTGAGGGCGCGGGTTAGTGTTAGCGTACTGATTAGGAATAGGGGACGGGTAAGCGTCAGGCTTCGCGGAAGTGTTAGGGTTAGGGTTCGGGCTAAGGTGAGGGTTAGGGGAGTGAGACGGTTTAGGGTCCAGGTGAGGGTACGGCAACGCTTTAGGGGGAGCGTACGTGTGAGGGTGCGGGTTAGTGTTAGCGTACAGTTTAGGATTAGGGGACGGGTGAAGGTAAGGCTTCGGGGAAGGGTTAGGGTTAGGGTTCAGGCTAGTGTTAGGGGACAGGGATGGTTTAGGGTCCAGGTGAGGGTACGACAACGCTTTAGGGGGAGCGTACGTGTGAGGGCGCGGGTGAGTGTCAGCGTACGGGTTAGGATTAGGGGACGGGTGAGGGTCAGGCTTCGGGAAAGGGTTAGGGTTAGGGTTCAGGCTAGGGTTAGGGTTAGGGGACGGGGACGGTTTAGGGTCCAGGTGAAGGTACGATAACGCTTTAGGGGGAGCGCACGTGTGAGGGCGCGGGTGAGTGTCAGCGTACGGGTTAGGATTAGGGGACGGGTGAGGGTCAGGCTTCGGGGAAGGGTTAGGGTTAGGGTTCGGGCTAGGGTTAGGGTTAGGGGACGGGGACGGTTTAGGGTCCAGGTGAGGGTATGACAACGCTTTAGGGGGAGCGTACGTGTGAGGGCGCGGGTGAGTGTCAGCGTACGGTTTAGGATTAGGGGACGGGTGAGGGTCAGGCTTCGGGGAAGGGTTAGGGTTAGGGTTCGGGCTAGGGTTAGGGTTAGGGGACGGGGACGGTTTAGGGTCCAGGTGAGGGTACGACAACGCTTTGGGGGGAGCGTACGTGTGAGGGCGCGGGTGAGTGTCAGCGTACGGGTTAGGATTAGGGGACGGGTGAGTGTCAGGCTTCGGGGAAGGGTTAGGGTTAGGGTTCGGGCTAGGGTTAGGGTTAGGGGACGGGGACGGTTTAGGGTCCAGGTGAGGGTACGACAACGCTTTGGGGGGAGGTACGTGTGAGGGCGCGGGTGAGTGTCAGCGTACGGGTTAGGATTAGGGGACGGGTGAGGGTCAGGCTTCGGGGAAGGGTTAGGGTTAGGGTTCGGGCTAGGGGTGGGGTTAGGGGATGGGGACGGTTTAGGGTCCAGGTGAGGGTACGACAACGCTTTGGGGGGAGCATACGTGTGAGGGCGCGGGTGAGTGTCAGCGTACGGGTTAGGATTAGGGGACGGGTGAGGGTCAGGCTTCGGGGAAGGGTTAGGGTTAGGGTTCGGGCTAGGGTTAGGGTTAGGGGACGGGGACGGTTTAGGGTCCAGGTGAGGGTACGACAACGCTTTAGGGGGAGCGCACGTGTGAGGGCGCGGGTGAGTGTCAGCGTACGGGTTAGGTTTAGGGGACGGGTGAGGGTCAGGCTTCGGGGAAGGGTTAGGGTTAGGGTTCGGGCTAGGGTTAGGGTTTTGGGACGGGGATGGTTTAGGGTCCAGGTGAGGGTACGACAACGCTTTAGGGGGAGCGTACGTGCGAGGGCGCGGGTGAGTGTCAGCGTACGGGTTAGGATTAGGAGACGGGTGAGGGTCAGGCTTCGGGGAAGGGTTAGGGTTAGGGTTCGGGCTAGGGTTAGGGTTAGGGGACGGGGACGGTTCAGGGTCCAGGTGAGGGTTCGACAACGTATTAGGGGGAGTGTACGTGTGAGGGCGCGGGTTAGTGTTAGCGTACTGATTAGGATTAGGGGACGGGTAAGGGTCAGGCTTCGCGGAAGTGTTAGGGTTAGGGTTCGGGCTAAGGTGAGGGTTAGGGGAGTGAGACGGTTTAGGGTCCAGGTGAGGGTACGACAACGCTTTAGGGGGAGCGTACGTGTGAGGGTGCGGGTTAGTGTTAGCGTACAGGTTAGGATTAGGGGACGGGTGAAGGTAAGGCTTCGGGGAAGGGTTAGGATTAGGGTTCAGGCTAGTGTTAGGGGACAGGCATGGTTTAGGGTCCAGGTGAGGGTACGACAACGCTTTAGCGGGAGCGTACGTGTGAGGGCGCGGGTGAGTGTCAGCGTACGGGTTAGGATTAGGGGACGGGTGAGGGTCAGGCTTCGGGGAAGGGTTAGGGTTAGGGTTCGGGCTAGGGTTAGGGTTAGGGGACGGGGACGGTTTAGGGTCCAGGTGAGGGTACGACAACGCTTTGGGGGGAGCGTACGTGTGAGGGCGCGGGTGAGTGTCAGCGTACGGGTTAGGATTAGGGGACGGGTGAGGGTCAGGCTTCGGGGAAGTGTTAGGGTTAGGGTTCGGGCTAGGGTTAGGGTTAGGGGACGGGGACGGTTTAGGGTCCAGGTGAGGGTACGACAACGCTTTGGGGGGAGGTACGTGTGAGGGCGCGGGTGAGTGTCAGCGTACGGGTTAGGATTAGGGGACGGGTGAGGGTCAGGCTTCGGGGAAGGGTTAGGGTTAGGGTTCGGGCTAGGGGTGGGGTTAGGGGACGGGGACGGTTTAGGGTCCAGGTGAGGGTACGACAACGCTTTGGGGGGAGCATACGTGTGAGGGCGCGGGTGAGTGTCAGCGTACGGGTTAGGATTAGGGGACGGGTGAGGGTCAGGCTTCGGGGAAGGGTTAGGGTTAGGGTTCGGGCTAGGGTTAGGGTTAGGGGACGGGGACGGTTTAGGGTCCAGGTGAGGGTACGACAACGCTTTAGGGGGAGCGCACGTGTGAGGGCGCGGATGAGTGTCAGCGTACGGGTTAGGTTTAGGGGACGGGTGAGGGTCAGGCTTCGGGGAAGGGTTAGGGTTAGGGTTCGGGCTAGGGGTGGGGTTAGGGGACGGGGACGGTTTAGGGTCCAGGTGAGGGTACGACAACGCTTTGGGGGGAGCATACGTGTGAGGGCGCGGGTGAGTGTCAGCGTACGGGTTAGGATTAGGGGACGGGTGAGGGTCAGGCTTCGGGGAAGGGTTAGGGTTAGGGTTCGGGCTAGGGTTAGGGTTAGGGGACGGGGACGGTTTAGGGTCCAGGTGAGGGTACGACAACGCTTTAGGGGGAGCGCACGAGTGAGGGCGCGGGTGAGTGTCAGCGTACGGTTTAGGTTTAGGGGACGGGTGAGGGTCAGGCTTCGGGGAAGTGTTAGGGTTAGGGTTCGGGCTAGGGTTAGGGTTAGGGGACGGGGATGGTTTAGGGTCCAGGTGAGGGTACGACAACGCTTTAGGGGGAGAGTACGTGCGAGGGCGCGGGTGAGTGTCAGCGTACGGGTTAGGATTAGGAGACGGGTGAGGGTCAGGCTTCGGGGAAGGGTTAGGGTTAGGGTTCGGGCTAGGGTTAGGGTTAGGGGACGGGGACGGTTCAGGGTCCAGGTGAGGGTTCGACAACGTTTTAGGGGGAGTGTACGTGTGAGGGCGCGGGTTAGTGTTAGCGTACTGATTAGGATTAGGGGACGGGTAAGGGTCAGGCTTCGCGGAAGTGTTAGGGTTAGGGTTCGGTCTAAGGTGAGGGTTAGGGGAGTGAGACGGTTTAGGGTCCAGGTGAGGGTACGACAACGCTTTAGGGGGAGCGTACGTGTGAGGGTGCGGGTTAGTGTTAGCGTACAGGTTAGGATTAGGGGACGGGTGAAGGTAAGGCTTCGGGGAAGGGTTAGGGTTAGGGTTCAGGCTAGTGTTAGGGGACAGGGATGGTTTAGGGTCCAGGTGAGGGTACGACAACGCTTTAGGGGGAGCGTACGTGTGAGGGCCCGGGTGAGTGTCAGCGTACGGGTTAGGATTAGGGGACGGGTGAGGGTGAGGCTTCGGGGAAGGGTTAGGGTTAGGGTTCGGGCTAGGGTTAGGGTTAGGGGACGGGGACGGTTTAGGGTCCAGGTGAGGGTACGACAACGCTTTGGGGGTAGCGTACGTGTGAGGGCGCGGGTGAGTGTCAGCGTACGGGTTAGGATTAGGGGACGGGTGAGGGTCAGGCTTCGGGGAAGGGTTAGGGTTAGGGTTCGGGCTAGGGTTAGGGTTAGGGGACGGGGACGGTTTAGGGTCCAGGTGAGGGTACGACAACGCTTTGGGGGGAGGTACGTGTGAGGGCGCGGGTGAGTGTCAGCGTACGGGTTAGGATTAGGGGACGGGTGAGGGTCAGGCTTCGGGGAAGGGTTAGGGTTAGGGTTCGGGCTAGGGGTGGGGTTAGGGGACGGGGACGGTTTAGGGTCCAGGTGAGGGTACGACAACGCTTTGGGGGGAGCATACGTGTGAGGGCGCGGGTGAGTGTCAGCGTACGGGTTAGGATTAGGGGACGGGTGAGGGTCAGGCTTCGGGGAAGGGTTAGGGTTAGGGTTCGGGCTAGGTTTAGGGTTAGGGGACGGGGACGGTTTAGGGTCCAGGTGAGTGTACGACAACGCTTTAGGGGGAGCGCACGTGTGAGGGCGCGGGTGAGTGTCAGCGTACGGGTTAGGTTTAGGGGACGGGTGAGGGTCAGGCTTCGGGGAAGGGTTAGGGTTAGGGTTCGGGCTAGGGGTGGGGTTAGGGGACGGGGACGGTTTAGGGTCCAGGTGAGGGTACGACAACGCTTTGGGGGGAGCATACGTGTGAGGGCGCGGGTGAGTGTCAGCGTACGGGTTAGGATTAGGGGACGGGTGAGGGTCAGGCTTCGGGGAAGGGTTAGGGTTAGGGTTCGGGCTAGGGTTAGGGTTAGGGGACGGGGACGGTTTAGGGTCCAGGTGAGGGTACGACAACGCTTTAGGGGGAGCGCACGAGTGAGGGCGCGGGTGAGTGTCAGCGTACGGTTTAGGTTTAGGGGACGGGTGAGGGTCAGGCTTCGGGGAAGTGTTAGGGTTAGGGTTCGGGCTAGGGTTAGGGTTAGGGGACGGGGATGGTTTAGGGTCCAGGTGAGGGTACGACAACGCTTTAGGGGGAGAGTACGTGCGAGGGCGCGGGTGAGTGTCAGCGTACGGGTTAGGATTAGGAGACGGGTGAGGGTCAGGCTTCGGGGAAGGGTTAGGGTTAGGGTTCGGGCTAGGGTTAGGGTTAGGGGACGGGGACGGTTCAGGGTCCAGGTGAGGGTTCGACAACGTTTTAGGGGGAGTGTACGTGTGAGGGCGCGGGTTAGTGTTAGCGTACTGATTAGGATTAGGGGACGGGTAAGGGTCAGGCTTCGCGGAAGTGTTAGGGTTAGGGTTCGGTCTAAGGTGAGGGTTAGGGGAGTGAGACGGTTTAGGGTCCAGGTGAGGGTACGACAACGCTTTAGGGGGAGCGTACGTGTGAGGGTGCGGGTTAGTGTTAGCGTACAGGTTAGGATTAGGGGACGGGTGAAGGTAAGGCTTCGGGGAAGGGTTAGGGTTAGGGTTCAGGCTAGTGTTAGGGGACAGGGATGGTTTAGGGTCCAGGTGAGGGTACGACAACGCTTTAGGGGGAGCGTACGTGTGAGGGCGCGGGTGAGTGTCAGCGTACGGGTTAGGATTAGGGGACGGGTGAGGGTGAGGCTTCGGGGAAGGGTTAGGGTTAGGGTTCGGGCTAGGGTTAGGGTTAGGGGACGGGGACGGTTTAGGGTCCAGGCGAGGGTACGACAACGCTTTACGCGAGCGTACGTGTGAGGGCGCGGGTGAGTGTCAGCGTACGGGTTAGGATTAGGGGACGGGTGAGGGTCAGGCTTCGGGGAAGGGTTAGGGTTAGGGTTCGGGCTAGGGTTAGGGTTAGGGGACGGGGACGGTTTAGGGTCCAGGTGAGGGTACGACAACGCTTTAGGGGGAGCGTACGTGTGAGGGCGCGGGTGAGTGTCAGCGTACGGGTTAGGATTAGGGGACGGGTGAGGGTCAGGCTTCGGGGAAGTGTTAGGGTTAGGTTTCGGGCTAGGGTTAGGGTAAGGGGACGGGGACGGTTTAGGGTCCAGGTGAGGGTACGACAACGCTTTAGGGGGAGCGTACGTGTGAGGGCGCGGGTGAGTGTCAGCGTACGGGTTAGGATTAGGGGACGGCTAAGGGTCAGGCTTCGGGGAAGGGTTAGGGTTAGGGTTCGGGCTAGGGTTAGGTTTAGGGGACGGGGACGGTTTAGGGTCCAGGTGAGGGTACGACAACGCTTTAGGGGGAGCGTACGTGTGAGGGCGCGGGTGAGTGTCAGCGTACGGGTTAGGATTAGGGGACGGGTGAGCATCAGGCTTCGGGGAAGGGTTAGGGTTAGGGTTCGGGCTAGGGTTAGGGTTAGGGGACGGGGACGGTTTAGGGTCCAGGTGAGGGTACGACAATGCTTTAGGGGGAGCGTACGTGTGAGGGCTCGGGTGAGTGTCAGCGTACGGGTTAGGATTAGGGGACGGGTGAGGGTCAGGCTTCGGGGAAGGGTTAGGGTTAGGGTTCGGGCTAGGGTTAGGGTTAGGGGACGGGGACGGTTTAGGGTCCAGGTGAGGGTACGAAAACGCTTTAGGGGGAGCGTACGTGTGAGGGCGCGGGTGAGTGTCAGCGTACGGGTTAGGATTAGGGGACGGGTGAGGGTCAGGCTTCGGGGAAGGGTTAGGGTTAGGGTTCGGGCTAGGGTTAGGGTTAGGGGACGGGGACGGTTTAGGGTCCAGGTGAGGGTACGACAACGCTTTAGGGGGAGCGTACGTGTGAGGGCGCGGTGAGTGTCAGCGTACGGGTTAGGATTAGGGGACGGGTGAGGGTCAGGCTTCGGGGAAGGGTTAGGGTTAGGTTTCGGGCTAGGGTTAGGGTTAGGGGACGGGGACGGTTTAGGGTCCAGGTGAGGGTACGACAACACTTTAGGGGGAGCGTGCGTGTGAGGGCGCGGGTGAGTGTCAGCGTACGGGTTAGGATTAGGGGACGGCTGAGGGTCAGGCTTCGGGGAAAGGTTAGGGTTAGGGTTCGGGCTAGGGTTAGGGTTAGGGGACGGGGACGGTTTAGGGTCCAGGTGAGGGTACGACAACGCTTTAGGGGTAGCGTACGTGTGAGGGCGCGGGTGAGTGTCAGCGTACGGTTTAGGATTAGGGGACGGGTGAGGGTCAGGCTTCGGGGAAGGGTTAGGGTTAGGGTTCGGGCTAGGGTTAGGGTTAGGGGACGGGGACGGTTTAGGGTCCAGGTGAGGGTACGACAACGCTTTAGGGGGAGCGTACGTGTGAGGGCGCGGGTGAGTGTCAGCGTACGGGTTAGGATTAGGGGACGGGTGAGGGTCAGGCTTCGGGGAAGTGTTAGGGTTAGGGTTCGGGCTAGGGTTAGGGTTAGGGGACGGGGACGGTTTAGGGTCCAGGTGAGGGTACGACAACGCTTTAGGGGGAGCGTACGTGTGAGGGCGCGGGTGAGTGTCAGCGAACGGGTTAGGATTAGGGGACGGGTGAGGGTCAGGCTTCGGGGAAGGGTTAGGGTTAGGGTTCGGGCTAGGGTTAGGGTTAGGGGACGGGGACGGTTTAGGGTCCAGGTGAGGGTACGACAACGCTTTAGGGGGAGCGTATGTGTGAGGGCGCGGGTGAGTGTCAGCGTACGGGTTAGGATTAGGGGACGGGTGAGGGTCAGGCTTCAGGGAAGGGTTAGGGTTAGGGTTCGGGCTAGGGTTAGGGTTAGGGGACGGGGACGGTTTAGGGTCCAGGTGAGGGTACGACAACGCTTTAGGGGGAGCGTACGTGTGAGGGCGCGGGTGAGTGTCAGCGTACGGGTTAGGATTAGGGGACGGCTGAGGGTCAAGCTTCGGGGAAGGGTTAGGGTTAGGGTTCGGGCTAGGGTTAGGGTTAGGGGACGGGGACGGTTTAGGGTCCAGGTGAGGGTACGACAACGCTTTAGGGGGAGCGTACGTGTGAGGGCGCGGGTGAGTGTCAGCGTACGGGTTAGGATTAGGGGACGGGTGAGGGTCAGGCTTCGGGGAAGGGTTAGGGTTAGGTTTCGGGCTAGGGTTAGGGTAAGGGGACGGGGACGGTTTAGGGTCCAGGTGAGGGTACGACAACGCTTTAGGGGGAGCGTACGTGTGAGGGCGCGGGTGAGTGTCAGCGTACGGGTTAGGATTAGGGGACGGCTGAGGGTCAGGCTTCGGGGAAGGGTTAGGGTTAGGGTTTCGGGCTAGGGTTAGGGTTAGGGGACGGGGACGGTTTAGGGTCCAGGTGAGGGTACGACAACGCTTTAGGGGGAGCGTACGTGTGAGGGCGCGGGTGAGTGTCAGCGTACGGGTTAGGATTAGGGGACGGGTGAGGGTCAGGCTTCGGGGAAGGGTTACGGTTAGGGTTCGGGATAGGGTTAGGTTTAGGGGACGGGGACGGTTTAGGGTCCAGGTGAGGGTACGACAACGCTTTAGGGGGAGCGTACGTGTGAGGGCGCGGGTGAGTGTCAGCGTACGGGTTAGGATTAGGGGACGGGTGAGGGTCAGGCTTCGGGGAAGGGTTAGGGTTAGGGTTCGGGCTAGGGTTGGGGTTAGGGGACGGGGACGGTTTAGGGTCCAGGTGAGGGTACGACAACGCTTTAGGGGGAGCGTACGTGTGAGGGCGCGGGTGAGTGTCAGTGTACGGGTTAGGATTAGGAGACGGGTGAGGGTCAGGCTTCGGGGAAGGGTTAGGGTTAGGGTTCGGGCTAGGGTTAGGGTTAGGGGACAGGGACGGTTTAGGGTCCAGGTGAGGGTACGACAACGCTTTAGGGGGAGCGTACGTGTGAGGGCGCGGGTGAGTGTCAGCGTACGGGTTAGGATTAGGGGACGGGTGAGGGTCAGGCTTCGGGGAGGGGTTAGGGTTAGGGTTCGGGCTAGGGTTAGGGTTAGGGTACGGGGACGGTTTAGGGTCCAGGTGAGGGTACGACAATGCTTTAGGGGGAGCGTACGTGTGAGGGCGCGGGTGAGAGTCAGCGTACGGGTTAGGATTAGGGGACGGGTGAGGGTCAGGCTTCGGGGAAGGGTTAGGGTTAGGGTTCGGGCTAGGGTTAGGGTTAGGGGACGGGGACGGTTTAGGGTCCAGGTGAGGGTACGACAACGCTTTAGGGGGAGCGTACGTGTGAGGGCGCGGGTGAGTGTCAGCGTACGGGTTAGGATTAGGGGACGGGTGAGGGTCAGGCTTCGGGGAAGGGTTAGGGTTAGGGTTCGGGCTAGGGTTAGGGTTAGGGGACGGGGACGGTTTAGGGTCCAGGTGAGGATACGACAACGCTTTAGGGGGAGCGTACGTGTGAGGGCGCGGGTGAGTGTCAGCGTACGGGTTAGGTTTAGGGGACGGGTGAGGGTCAGGCTTCGGGGAAGGGTTAGGGTTAGGGTTCGGGCTAGGGTTAGGGTTAGGGGACGGGGACGGTTTAGGGTCCAGGTGAGGGTACGACAACGCTTTAGGGGGAGCGTACGTGTGAGGGCGCGGGTGAGTGTCAGCGTACGGGTTAGGATTAGGGGACGGGTGAGGGTCAGGCTTCGGGGAAGGGTTAGGGTTAGGGTTCGGGCTAGGGTTAGGGTTAGGGGACGGGGACGGTTTAGGGTCCAGGTGAGGATACGACAACGCTTTAGGGGGAGCGTACGTGTGAGGGCGCGGGTGAGTGTCAGCGTACGGGTTAGGTTTAGGGGACGGGTGAGGGTCAGGCTTCGGGGAAGGGTTAGGGTTAGGGTTCGGGCTAGGGTTAGGGTTAGGGGACGGGGACGGTTTAGGGTCCAGGTGAGGGTACGACAACGCTTTAGGGGGAGCGTACGTGTGAGGGCGCGGGTGAGTGTCAGCGTACGGGTTAGGATTAGGGGACGGGTGAGGGTCAGGCTTCGGGGAAGGGTTAGGGTTAGGGTTCGGGCTAGGGTTAGGGTTAGGGGACGGGGACGGTTTAGGGTCCAGGTGAGGGTACGACAACGCTTTAGGGGGAGCGTACGTGTGAGGGCGCGGGTGAGTGTCAGCGTACGG
This sequence comes from Orcinus orca, assembly GCF_937001465.1. Lineage (NCBI taxonomy): Eukaryota > Metazoa > Chordata > Mammalia > Artiodactyla > Delphinidae > Orcinus > Orcinus orca. The sequence goes on along the minus strand of NW_026043915.1, from coordinate 112,662 downwards.
GTTAGGATTAGGGGACGGGTGAGCGTCAGGCTTCGGGGAAGTGTTAGGGTTAGGGTTCGGGCTAGGGTTAGGGTTAGGGGACGGGGACGGTTTAGGGTCCAGGTGAGGGTACGACAACGCTTTAGGGGGAGCGTACGTGTGAGGGCTCGGTTGAGTGTCAGCGTACGGGTTAGGATTAGGGGACGGGTGAGGGTCAGGCTTCGGGGAAGGGTTAGGGTTAGGGTTCGGGCTAGGGTTAGCGTTAGGGGACGGGGACGGTTTAGGGTCCAGGTGAGGGTACGGCAACGCTTTAGGGGGAGCGTACGTGTGAGGGCGCGGGTGAGTGTCAGCGTACGGGTTAGGATTAGGGGAAGGGTGAGGGTCAGGCTTCGGGGAAGGGTTAGGGTTAGGGTTCGGGCTAGGGTTAGGGTTAGGGGACGGGGACGGTTTAGGGTCCAGGTGAGGGTACGACAACGCTTTAGGGGGAGCGTACGTGTGAGGGCGCGGGTGAGTGTCAGCGTACGGGTTAGGATTAGGGGACGGGTGAGGGTCAGGCTTCGGGGAAGGGTTAGGGTTAGGGTTCGGGCTAGGGTTAGGGTTAGGGGACGGGGACGGTTTAGGGTCCAGGTGAGGGTACGACAACGCTTTAGGGGGAGCGTACGTGTGAGGGCGCGGGTGAGTGTCAGCGTACGGGTTAGGATTAGGGGACGGGTGAGGGTCAGGCTTCGGGGAAGGGTTAGGGTTAGGGTTCGGGCTAGGGTTAGGGTTAGGGGACGGGGACGGTTTAGGGTCCAGGTGAGGGTACGACAACGCTTTAGGGGGAGCGTACGTGTGAGGGCGCGGGTGAGTGTCAGCGTACGGGTTAGGATTAGGGGACGGGTGAGGGTCAGGCTTCGGGGAAGTGTTAGGGTTAGGGTTCGGGCTAGGGTTAGGGTTAGGGGACGGGGACGGTTTAGGGTCCAGGTGAGGGTACGACAACGCTTTAGGGGGAGCCTACGTGTGAGGGCGCGGATGAGTGTCAGCGTACGGGTTAGGATTAGGGGACGGGTGAGGGTCAGGCTTCGGGGAAGGGTTAGGGTTAGGGTTCGGGCTAGGGTTAGGGTTAGGGGACGGGGACGGTTTAGGGTCCAGGTGAGGGTACGACAACGCTTTAGGGGGAGCGTACGTGTGAGGGCGTGGGTGAGTGTCAGCGTACGGGTTAGGATTAGGGGACGGGTGAGGGTCAGGCTTCAGGGAAGGGTTAGGGTTAGGGTTCGGGGTAGGGTTAGGGTTAGGGGACGGGGACGGTTTAGGGTCCAGGTGAGGGTACGACAACGCTTTAGGGGGAGCGTACGTGTGAGGGCGCGGGTGAGTGTCAGCGTACGGGTTAGGATTAGGGGACGGGTGAGCGTCAGGCTTCGGGGAAGGGTTAGGGTTAGGGTTCGGGCTAGGGTTAGGGTTAGGGGACGGGGACGGTTTAGGGTCCAGGTGAGGGTACGACAACGCTTTAGGGGGAGCGTACGTGTGAGGGCTTGGGTGAGTGTCAGCGTACGGGTTAGGATTAGGGAACGGGTGAGTGTCAGGCTTCGGGGAAGCGTTAGGGTTAGGGTTCGGGCTAGGGTTAGGGTTAGGGGACGGGGACGGTTTAGGGTCCAGGTGAGGGTACGACAACGCTTTAGGGGGAGCGTACGTGTGAGGGCGCGGGTGAGTGTCAGCGTACGGGTAAGGATTAGGGGACGGGTGAGGGTCAGGCTTCGGGGAGGGGTTAGGTTTAGGGTTCGGGCTAGGGTTAGGGTTAGGGTACGGGGACGGTTTAGGGTCCAGGTGAGGGTACGACAACGCTTTAGGGGGAGCGTACGTGTGAGGGCGCGGGTGAGTGTCAGCGTACGGGTTAGGATTAGGGGACGGGTGAGGGTCAGGCTTCAGGGAAGGGTTAGGGTTAGGGTTCGGGCTAGGGTTAGGGTTAGGGGACGGGGACGGTTTAGGGTCCAGGTGAGGGTACGACAACGCTTTAGGGGGAGCGTACGTGTGAGGGCGCGGGTGAGTGTCAGCGTACGGGTTAGGATTAGGGGAAGGGTGAGGGTCAGGCTTCGGGGAAGGGTTAGGGTTAGGGTTCGGGCTAGGGTTAGGGTTAGGGTTAGGGGACGGGGACGGTTTAGGGTCCAGGTGAGGGTACGACAACGCTTTAGGGGGAGCGTACGTGTGAGGGCGCGGGTGAGTGTCAGCGTACGTGTTAGGATTAGGGGACGGCTGAGGGTCAGGCTTCGGGGAAGGGTTAGGTTTAGGGTTTCGGGCTAGGGTTAGGGTTAGGGGACGGGGACGGTTTAGGGTCCAGGTGAGGGTACGACAACGCTTTAGGGGGAGCGTACGTGTGAGGGCGCGGGTGAGTGTCAGCGTACGGGTTAGGATTAGGGGACGGGTGAGGGTCAGGCTTCGGAGAAGGGTTAGGGTTAGGGTTCGGGCTAGGGTTAGGGTTAGGGGACGGGGACGGTTTAGGGTCCAGGTGAGGGTACGACAACGCTTTAGGGGGAGCGTACGTGTGAGGGCGCGGGTGAGTGTCAGCGTACGGGTTAGGATTAGGGGACGGGTGAGCGTCAGGCTTCGGGGAAGTGTTAGGGTTAGGGTTCGGGCTAGGGTTAGGGTTAGGGGACGGGGACGGTTTAGGGTCCAGGTGAGGGTACGACAACGCTTTAGGGGGAGCGTACGTGTGAGGGCTCGGTTGAGTGTCAGCGTACGGGTTATGATTAGGGGACGGGTGAGGGTCAGGCTTCGGGGAAGGGTTAGGGTTGGGGTTCGGGCTAGGGTTAGGGTTAGGGGACGGGGACGGTTTAGGGTCCAGGTGAGGGTACGACAACGCTTTAGGGGGAGCGTACGTGTGAGGGCGCGGGTGAGTGTCAGCGTACAGGTTAGGATTAGGGGACGGGTGAGGGTCAGGCTTCGGGGAAGGGTTAGGGTTAGGGTTCGGGCTAGGGTTAGGGTTAGGGGAGGGGGACAGTTTAGGGTCCAGGTGAGGGTACGACAACGCTTTAGGGGGAGCCTACGTGTGAGGGCGCGGGTGAGTGTCAGCGTACGGGTTAGGATTAGGGGACGGGTGAGGGTCAGGCTTCGGGGAAGGGTTAGGGTTAGGGTTCGGGCTAGGGTTAGGGTTAGGGGACGGGGACGGTTTAGGGTCCAGGTGAGGGTACGACAACGCTTTAGGGGGAGCGTACGTGTGAGGGCGCGGGTGAGTGTCAGCGTACGGGTTAGGATTAGGGGACGGGTGAGGGTCAGGCTTCGGGGAAGTGTTAGGGTTAGGGTTCGGGCTAGGGTTAGGGTTAGGGGACGGGGACGGTTTAGGGTCCAGGTGAGGGTACGAAAACGCTTTAGGGGGAGCCTACGTGTGAGGGCGCGGGTGAGTGTCAGCGTACGGGTTAGGATTAGGGGACGGGTGAGGGTCAGGCTTCGGGGAAGGGTTAGGGTTAGGGTTCGGGCTAGGGTTAGGGTTAGGGGACGGGGACGGTTTAGGGTCCAGGTGAGGGTACGACAACGCTTTAGGGCGAGCGTACGTGTGAGGGCGTGGGTGAGTGTCAGCGTACGGGTTAGGATTAGGGGACGGGTGAGGGTCAGGCTTCAGGGAAGGGTTAGGGTTAGGGTTCGGGCTAGGGTTAGGGTTAGGGGACGGGGACGGCTTAGGGTCCAGGTGAGGGTACGACAACGCTTTAGGGGGAGCGTACGTGTGAGGGCGCGGGTGAGTGTCAGCGTACGGGTTAGGATTAGGGGACGGGTGAGGGTCAGGCTTCGGGGAAGGGTTAGGGTTAGGGTTCGGGCTAGGGTTAGGGTTAGGGGACGGGGACGGTTTAGGGTCCAGGTGAGGGTACGACAACGCTTTAGGGGGAGCGTACGTGTGAGGGCGCGGGTGAGTGTCAGCGTACGGGTTAGGATTAGGGGACGGGTGAGGGTCAGGCTTCGGGGAAGGGCTAGGGTTAGGGTTCGGGCTAGGGTTAGGGTTAGGGGACGGGGACGGTTTAGGGTCCAGGTGAGGGTACGACAACGCTTTAGGGGGAGCGTACGTGTGAGGGCGCGGGTGAGTGTCAGCGTACGGGTTAGGATTAGGGGACGGGTGAGGGTCAGGCTTCGGGGAAGGGTTAGGGTTAGGGTTCGGGCTAGGGTTAGGGTTAGGGGACGGGGACGGTTTAGGGTCCAGGTGAGGGTACGACAATGCTTTAGGGGGAGCGTACGTGTGAGGGCGCGGGTGAGTGTCAGCGTACGGGTTAGGATTAGGGGACGGGTGAGGGTCAGGCTTCGGGGAAGGGTTAGGGTTAGGGTTCGGGCTAGGGTTAGGGTTAGGGGACGGGGACGGTTTAGGGTCCAGGTGAGGGTACGAGAACGCTTTAGGGGGAGCGTACGTGTGAGGGCGCGGGTGAGTGTCAGCGTACGGGTTAGGATTAGGGGACGGGTGAGGGTCAGGCTTCGGGGAAGGGTTAGGGTTAGGGTTCGGGCTAGGTTTAGGGTTAGGGGACGGGGACGGTTTAGGGTCCAGGTGAGGGTACGACAACGCTTTAGGGGGAGCCTACGTGTGAGGGCGCGGGTGAGTGTCAGCGTACGGGTTAGGATTAGGGGACGGGTGAGGGTCAGGCTTCGGGGAAGGGTTAGGGTTAGGGTTCGTGCTAGGGTTAGGGTTAGGGGACGGGGACGGTTTAGGGTCCAGGTGAGGGTACGACAACGCTTTAGGGGGAGCGTACGTGTGAGGGCGCGGGTGAGTGTCAGCGTACGGGTTAGGATTAGGGGACGGGTGAGGGTCAGGCTTCGGGGAAGGGTTAGGATTACGGTTCGGGGTAGGGTTAGGGTTAGGGTTAGTGGACGGGGACGGTTTAGGGTCCAGGTGAGGGTACGACAACGCTTTAGGGGGAGCGTACGTGTGAGGGCGCGGGTGAGTGTCAGAGTACGGGTTAGGATTAGGGGACGGGTGAGGGTCAGGCTTCGGGGAAGGGTTAGGGTTAGGGTTCGGGCTAGGGTTAGGGTTAGGGGACGGGGACGGTTTAGGGTCCAGGTGAGGGTACGACAACGCTTTAGGGGGAGCGTACGTGTGAGGGCGCGGGTGAGTGTCAGCGTACGGGTTAGGATTAGGGGACGGGTGAGGGTCAGGCTTCGGGGAAGGGTTAGGGTTAGGGTTCGGGCTAGGGTTAGGGTTAGGGGACGGGGACGGTTTAGGGTCCAGGTGAGGGTACGACAACGCTTTAGGGGGAGCGTACGTGTGAGGGCGCGGGTGAGTGTCAGCGTACGGGTTAGGATTAGGGGACGGGTGAGGGTCAGGCTTCGGGGAAGGGTTAGGGTTAGGGTTCGGGCTAGGGTTAGGGTTAGGGGACGGGGACGGTTTAGGGTCCAGGTGAGGGTACGACAACGCTTTAGGGGGAGCGTACGTGTGAGGGCGCGGGTGAGTGTCAGCGTACGGGTTAGGATTAGGGGACGGGTGAGGGTCAGGCTTCGGGGAAGGGTTAGGGTTAGGGTTCGGGCTAGGGTTAGGGTTAGGGGACGGGGACGGTTTAGGGTCCAGGTGAGGGTACGACAACGCTTTAGGGGGAGCGTACGTGTGAGGGCGCGGGTGAGTGTCAGCGTACGGGTTAGGATTAGGGGACGGGTGAGGGTCAGGCTTCGGGGAAGGGTTAGGGTTAGGGTTCGGGCTAGGGTTAGGGTTAGGGGACGGGGACGGTTTAGGGTCCAGGTGAGGGTACGACAACGCTTTAGGGGGAGCGTACGTGTGAGGGCGCGGGTGAGTGTCAGCGTACGGGTTAGGATTAGGGGACGGGTGAGGGTCAGGCTTCGGGGAAGGGTTAGGGTTAGGGTTCGGGCTAGGGTTAGGGTTAGGGGACGGGGACGGTTTAGGGTCCAGGTGAGGGTACGACAACGCATTAGGGGGAGCGTACGTGTGAGGGCGCGGGTGAGTGACAGCGTACGGGTTAGGATTAGGGGACGGGTGAGGGTCAGGCTTCGGGGAAGGTTTAGGGTTAGGGTTCGGGCTAGGGTTAGGGTTAGGGCCCGGGGACGGTTTAGGGTCCAGGTGGGGGTATGAAAACGCTTTAGGGGGAGCGTACGTGTGAGGGCGCGGGTGAGTGTCAGCGTACGGGTTAGGATTAGGGGACGGGTGAGGGTCAGGCTTCGGGGAAGGGTTAGGGTTAGGGTTCGGGCTAGGGTTAGGGGACGGGGACGGTTTAGGGTCCAGGTGAGGGTACGACAACGCTTTAGGGGGAGCATACGTGTGAGGGCGCGGGTGAGTGTCAGCGTACGGGTTAGGATTAGGGGACGGCTGAGGGTCAGGCTTCGGGGAAGGGTTAGGGTTAGGGTTCGGGCTAGGGTTAGGGTTAGGGGACGGGGACGGCTTAGGGTCCAGGTGAGGGTACGACAACACTTTAGGGGGAGCGTACGTGTGAGGGCGCGGGTGAGTGTCAGCGTACGGGTTAGGATTAGGGGACGGGTGAGGGTCAGGCTTCGGAGAAGGGTTAGGGTTAGGGTTCGGGCTAGGGTTAGGGTTAGGGGACGGGGACGGTTTAGGTTCCAGGTGAGGGTACGACAACGCTTTAGGGGGAGCGTACGTGTGAGGGCGCGGGTGAGTGTCAGCGTACGGGTTAGGATTAGGGGACGGGTGAGCGTCAGGCTTCGGGGAAGTGTTAGGGTTAGGGTTCGGGCTAGGGTTAGGGTTAGGGGACGGGGACGGTTTAGGGTCCAGGTGAGGGTACGACAACGCTTTAGGGGGAGCGTACGTGTGAGGGCTCGGTTGAGTGTCAGCGTACGGGTTATGATTAGGGGACGGGTGAGGGTCAGGCTTCGGGGAAGGGTTAGGGTTGGGGTTCGGGCTAGGGTTAGGGTTAGGGGACGGGGACGGTTTAGGGTCCAGGTGAGGGTACGACAACGCTTTAGGGGGAGCGTACGTGTGAGGGCGCGGGTGAGTGTCAGCGTACAGGTTAGGATTAGGGGACGGGTGAGGGTCAGGCTTCGGGGAAGGGTTAGGGTTAGGGTTCGGGCTAGGGTTAGGGTTAGGGGAGGGGGACAGTTTAGGGTCCAGGTGAGGGTACGACAACGCTTTAGGGGGAGCCTACGTGTGAGGGCGCGGGTGAGTGTCAGCGTACGGGTTAGGATTAGGGGACGGGTGAGGGTCAGGCTTCGGGGAAGGGTTAGGGTTAGGGTTCGGGCTAGGGTTAGGGTTAGGGGACGGGGACGGTTTAGGGTCCAGGTGAGGGTACGACAACGCTTTAGGGGGAGCGTACGTGTGAGGGCGCGGGTGAGTGTCAGCGTACGGGTTAGGATTAGGGGACGGGTGAGGGTCAGGCTTCGGGGAAGTGTTAGGGTTAGGGTTCGGGCTAGGGTTAGGGTTAGGGGACGGGGACGGTTTAGGGTCCAGGTGAGGGTACGAAAACGCTTTAGGGGGAGCGTACGTGTGAGGGCGCGGGTGAGTGTCAGCGTACGGGTTAGGATTAGGGGACGGGTGAGGGTCAGGCTTCGGGGAAGGGTTAGGGTTAGGGTTCGGGCTAGGGTTAGGGTTAGGGGACGGGGACGGTTTAGGGTCCAGGTGAGGGTACGACAACGCTTTAGGGCGAGCGTACGTGTGAGGGCGTGGGTGAGTGTCAGCGTACGGGTTAGGATTAGGGGACGGGTGAGGGTCAGGCTTCAGGGAAGGGTTAGGGTTAGGGTTCGGGCTAGGGTTAGGGTTAGGGGACGGGGACGGCTTAGGGTCCAGGTGAGGGTACGACAACGCTTTAGGGGGAGCGTACGTGTGAGGGCGCGGGTGAGTGTCAGCGTACGGGTTAGGATTAGGGGACGGGTGAGGGTCAGGCTTCGGGGAAGGGTTAGGGTTAGGGTTCGGGCTAGGGTTAGGGTTAGGGGACGGGGACGGTTTAGGGTCCAGGTGAGGGTACGACAACGCTTTAGGGGGAGCGTACGTGTGAGGGCGCGGGTGAGTGTCAGCGTACGGGTTAGGATTAGGGGACGGGTGAGGGTCAGGCTTCGGGGAAGGGCTAGGGTTAGGGTTCGGGCTAGGGTTAGGGTTAGGGGACGGGGACGGTTTAGGGTCCAGGTGAGGGTACGACAACGCTTTAGGGGGAGCGTACGTGTGAGGGCGCGGGTGAGTGTCAGCGTACGGGTTAGGATTAGGGGACGGGTGAGGGTCAGGCTTCGGGGAAGGGTTAGGGTTAGGGTTCGGGCTAGGGTTAGGGTTAGGGGACGGGGACGGTTTAGGGTCCAGGTGAGGGTACGACAATGCTTTAGGGGGAGCGTACGTGTGAGGGCGCGGGTGAGTGTCAGCGTACGGGTTAGGATTAGGGGACGGGTGAGGGTCAGGCTTCGGGGAAGGGTTAGGGTTAGGGTTCGGGCTAGGGTTAGGGTTAGGGGACGGGGACGGTTTAGGGTCCAGGTGAGGGTACGAGAACGCTTTAGGGGGAGCGTACGTGTGAGGGCGCGGGTGAGTGTCAGCGTACGGGTTAGGATTAGGGGACGGGTGAGGGTCAGGCTTCGGGGAAGGGTTAGGGTTAGGGTTCGGGCTAGGTTTAGGGTTAGGGGACGGGGACGGTTTAGGGTCCAGGTGAGGGTACGACAACGCTTTAGGGGGAGCCTACGTGTGAGGGCGCGGGTGAGTGTCAGCGTACGGGTTAGGATTAGGGGACGGGTGAGGGTCAGGCTTCGGGGAAGGGTTAGGGTTAGGGTTCGTGCTAGGGTTAGGGTTAGGGGACGGGGACGGTTTAGGGTCCAGGTGAGGGTACGACAACGCTTTAGGGGGAGCGTACGTGTGAGGGCGCGGGTGAGTGTCAGCGTACGGGTTAGGATTAGGGGACGGGTGAGGGTCAGGCTTCGGGGAAGGGTTAGGGTTAGGGTTCGGGCTAGGGTTAGGGTTAGGGGACGGGGACGGTTTAGGGTCCAGGTGAGGGTACGACAACGCTTTAGGGGGAGCGTACGTGTGAGGGCGCGGGTGAGTGTCAGCGTACGGGTTAGGATTAGGGGACGGGTGAGGGTCAGGCTTCGGGGAAGGGCTAGGGTTAGGGTTCGGGCTAGGGTTAGGGTTAGGGGACGGGGACGGTTTAGGGTCCAGGTGAGGGTACGACAACGCTTTAGGGGGAGCGTACGTGTGAGGGCGCGGGTGAGTGTCAGCGTACGGGTTAGGATTAGGGGACGGGTGAGGGTCAGGCTTCGGGGAAGGGTTAGGGTTAGGGTTCGGGCTAGGGTTAGGGTTAGGGGACGGGGACGGTTTAGGGTCCAGGTGAGGGTACGACAATGCTTTAGGGGGAGCGTACGTGTGAGGGCGCGGGTGAGTGTCAGCGTACGGGTTAGGATTAGGGGACGGGTGAGGGTCAGGCTTCGGGGAAGGGTTAGGGTTAGGGTTCGGTCTAGGGTTAGGGTTAGGGGACGGGGACGGTTTAGGGTCCAGGTGAGGGTACGAGAACGCTTTAGGGGGAGCGTACGTGTGAGGGCGCGGGTGAGTGTCAGCGTACGGGTTAGGATTAGGGGACGGGTGAGGGTCAGGCTTCGGGGAAGGGTTAGGGTTAGGGTTCGGGCTAGGTTTAGGGTTAGGGGACGGGGACGGTTTAGGGTCCAGGTGAGGGTACGACAACGCTTTAGGGGGAGCCTACGTGTGAGGGCGCGGGTGAGTGTCAGCGTACGGGTTAGGATTAGGGGACGGGTGAGGGTCAGGCTTCGGGGAAGGGTTAGGGTTAGGGTTCGTGCTAGGGTTAGGGTTAGGGGACGGGGACGGTTTAGGGTCCAGGTGAGGGTACGACAACGCTTTAGGGGGAGCGTACGTGTGAGGGCGCGGGTGAGTGTCAGCGTACGGGTTAGGATTAGGGGACGGGTGAGGGTCAGGCTTCGGGGAAGGGTTAGGATTACGGTTCGGGGTAGGGTTAGGGTTAGGGTTAGTGGACGGGGACGGTTTAGGGTCCAGGTGAGGGTACGACAACGCTTTAGGGGGAGCGTACGTGTGAGGGCGCGGGTGAGTGTCAGAGTACGGGTTAGGATTAGGGGACGGGTGAGGGTCAGGCTTCGGGGAAGGGTTAGGGTTAGGGTTCGGGCTAGGGTTAGGGTTAGGGGACGGGGACGGTTTAGGGTCCAGGTGAGGGTACGACAACGCTTTAGGGGGAGCGTACGTGTGAGGGCGCGGGTGAGTGTCAGCGTACGGGTTAGGATTAGGGGACGGGTGAGGGTCAGGCTTCGGGGAAGGGTTAGGGTTAGGGTTCGGGCTAGGGTTAGGGTTAGGGGACGGGGACGGTTTAGGGTCCAGGTGAGGGTACGACAACGCTTTAGGGGGAGCGTACGTGTGAGGGCGCGGGTGAGTGTCAGCGTACGGGTTAGGATTAGGGGACGGGTGAGGGTCAGGCTTCGGGGAAGGGTTAGGGTTAGGGTTCGGGCTAGGGTTAGGGTTAGGGGACGGGGACGGTTTAGGGTCCAGGTGAGGGTACGACAACGCTTTAGGGGGAGCGTACGTGTGAGGGCGCGGGTGAGTGTCAGCGTACGGGTTAGGATTAGGGGACGGGTGAGGGTCAGGCTTCGGGGAAGGGTTAGGGTTAGGGTTCGGGCTAGGGTTAGGGTTAGGGGACGGGGACGGTTTAGGGTCCAGGTGAGGGTACGACAACGCTTTAGGGGGAGCGTACGTGTGAGGGCGCGGGTGAGTGTCAGCGTACGGGTTAGGATTAGGGGACGGGTGAGGGTCAGGCTTCGGGGAAGGGTTAGGGTTAGGGTTCGGGCTAGGGTTAGGGTTAGGGGACGGGGACGGTTTAGGGTCCAGGTGAGGGTACGACAACGCTTTAGGGGGAGCGTACGTGTGAGGGCGCGGGTGAGTGTCAGCGTACGGGTTAGGATTAGGGGACGGGTGAGGGTCAGGCTTCGGGGAAGGGTTAGGGTTAGGGTTCGGGCTAGGGTTAGGGTTAGGGGACGGGGACGGTTTAGGGTCCAGGTGAGGGTACGACAACGCATTAGGGGGAGCGTACGTGTGAGGGCGCGGGTGAGTGACAGCGTACGGGTTAGGATTAGGGGACGGGTGAGGGTCAGGCTTCGGGGAAGGTTTAGGGTTAGGGTTCGGGCTAGGGTTAGGGTTAGGGCCCGGGGACGGTTTAGGGTCCAGGTGGGGGTATGAAAACGCTTTAGGGGGAGCGTACGTGTGAGGGCGCGGGTGAGTGTCAGCGTACGGGTTAGGATTAGGGGACGGGTGAGGGTCAGGCTTCGGGGAAGGGTTAGGGTTAGGGTTCGGGCTAGGGTTAGGGGACGGGGACGGTTTAGGGTCCAGGTGAGGGTACGACAACGCTTTAGGGGGAGCGTACGTGTGAGGGCGCGGGTGAGTGTCAGCGTACGGGTTAGGATTAGGGGACGGGTGAGGGTCAGGCTTCGGGGAAGGGTTAGGGTTAGGGTTCGGGCTAGGGTTAGGGTTAGGGGACGGGGACGGTTTAGGGTCCAGGTGAGGGTACGACAACGCTTTAGGGGGAGCATACGTGTGAGGGCGCGGGTGAGTGTCAGCGTACGGGTTAGGATTAGGGGACGGCTGAGGGTCAGGCTTCGGGGAAGGGTTAGGGTTAGGGTTCGGGCTAGGGTTAGGGTTAGGGGACGGGGACGGCTTAGGGTCCAGGTGAGGGTACGACAACACTTTAGGGGGAGCGTACGTGTGAGGGCGCGGGTGAGTGTCAGCGTACGGGTTAGGATTAGGGGACGGGTGAGGGTCAGGCTTCGGGGAAGGGTTAGGGTTAGGGTTCGGGCTAGGGTTAGGGTTAGGGGACGGGGACGGTTTAGGGTCCAGGTGAGGGTACGACAACGCATTAGGGGGAGCGTACGTGTGAGGGCGCAGGTGAGTGTCAGCGTACGGGTTAGGATTAGGGGACGGGTGAGGGTCAGGCTTCGGGGAAGGGTTAGGGTTAGGGTTCGGGCTAGGGTTAGGGTTAGGGGACGGGGACTGTTTAGGGTCCAGGGGAGGGTACGACACCGCATTAGGGGGAGCGTACGTGTGAGGGCGCGGGTGAGTGTCAGCGTACGGGTTAGGATTAGGGGACGGCTGAGGGTCAGGCTTCGGGGAAGGGTTAGGGTTAGGGTTCGGGCTAGGGTTAGGGTTAGGGGACGGGGACGGTTTAGGGTCCAGGTGAGGGTACGACAACGCTTTAGGGGGAACCTACGTGTGAGGGCGCGGGTGAGTGTCAGCGTACGGGTTAGGATTAGGGGACGGGTGAGGGTCAGGCTTCGGGGAAGGGTTAGGGTTAGGGTTCGGGCTAGGGTTAGGGTTAGGGGACGGGGACGGTTTAGGGTCCAGGTGAGGGTACGACAACGCTTTAGGGGGAGCGTACGTGTGAGGGCGCGGGTGAGTGTCAGCGTACGGGTTAGGATTAGGGGACGGGTGAGGGTCAGGCTTCGGGGAAGTGTTAGGGTTAGGGTTCGGGCTAGGGTTAGGGTTAGGGGACGGGGACGGTTTAGGGTCCAGGTGAGGGTACGACAACGCTTTAGGGGGAGCGTACGTGTGAGGGCGCGGGTGAGTGTCAGCGTACGGGTTAGGATTAGGGGACGGGTGAGGGTCAGGCTTCGGGGAAGGGTTAGGGTTAGGGTTCGGGCTAGGGTTAGGCTTAGGGGACGGGGACGGTTTAGGGTCCAGGTGAGGGTACGACAACGCTTTAGGGGGAGCGTACGTGTGAGGGCGCGGGTGAGTGTCAGCGTACGGGTTAGGATTAGGGGACGGGTGAGGGTCCGGCTTCGGGGAAGGGTTAGGATTACGGTTCGGGGTAGGGTTAGGGTTAGTGGACGGGGACGGTTTAGGGTCCAGGTGAGGGTACAACAACGCTTTAGGGGGAGCGTACGTGTGAGGGCGCGGGTGAGTGTCAGCGTACGGGTTAGGATTAGGGGACGGGTGAGGGTCAGGCTTCGGGGAAGGGTTAGGGTTAGGGTTCGGGCTAGGGTTAGGGTTAGGGGACGGGGACGGTTTAGGGTCCAGGTGAGGGTACGACAACGCATTAGGGGGAGCGTACGTGTGAGGGCGCGGGTGAGTGACAGCGTACGGGTTAGGATTAGGGGACGGGTGAGGGTCAGGCTTCGGGGAAGGTTTAGGGTTAGGGTTCGGGCTAGGGTTAGGGTTAGGGCCCGGGGACGGTTTAGGGTCCAGGTGGGGGTATGAAAACGCTTTAGGGGGAGCGTACGTGTGAGGGCGCGGGTGAGTGTCAGCGTACGGGTTAGGATTAGGGGACGGGTGAGGGTCAGGCTTCGGGGAAGGGTTAGGGTTAGGGTTCGGGCTAGGGTTAGGGGACGGGGACGGTTTAGGGTCCAGGTGAGGGTACGACAACGCTTTAGGGGGAGCGTACGTGTGAGGGCGCGGGTGAGTGTCAGCGTACGGGTTAGGATTAGGGGACGGGTGAGGGTCAGGCTTCGGGGAAGGGTTAGGGTTAGGGTTCGGGCTAGGGTTAGGGTTAGGGGACGGGGACGGTTTAGGGTCCAGGTGAGGGTACGACAACGCTTTAGGGGGAGCATACGTGTGAGGGCGCGGGTGAGTGTCAGCGTACGGGTTAGGATTAGGGGACGGCTGAGGGTCAGGCTTCGGGGAAGGGTTAGGGTTAGGGTTCGGGCTAGGGTTAGGGTTAGGGGACGGGGACGGCTTAGGGTCCAGGTGAGGGTACGACAACACTTTAGGGGGAGCGTACGTGTGAGGGCGCGGGTGAGTGTCAGCGTACGGGTTAGGATTAGGGGACGGGTGAGGGTCAGGCTTCGGGGAAGGGTTAGGGTTAGGGTTCGGGCTAGGGTTAGGGTTAGGGGACGGGGACGGTTTAGGGTCCAGGTGAGGGTACGACAACGCATTAGGGGGAGCGTACGTGTGAGGGCGCAGGTGAGTGTCAGCGTACGGGTTAGGATTAGGGGACGGCTGAGGGTCAGGCTTCGGGGAAGGGTTAGGGTTAGGGTTCGGGCTAGGGTTAGGGTTAGGGGACGGGGACTGTTTAGGGTCCAGGGGAGGGTACGACACCGCATTAGGGGGAGCGTACGTGTGAGGGCGCGGGTGAGTGTCAGCGTACGGGTTAGGATTAGGGGACGGCTGAGGGTCAGGCTTCGGGGAAGGGTTAGGGTTAGGGTTCGGGCTAGGGTTAGGGTTAGGGGACGGGGACGGTTTAGGGTCCAGGTGAGGGTACGACAACGCTTTAGGGGGAACCTACGTGTGAGGGCGCGGGTGAGTGTCAGCGTACGGGTTAGGATTAGGGGACGGGTGAGGGTCAGGCTTCGGGGAAGGGTTAGGGTTAGGGTTCGGGCTAGGGTTAGGGTTAGGGGACGGGGACGGTTTAGGGTCCAGGTGAGGGTACGACAACGCTTTAGGGGGAGCGTACGTGTGAGGGCGCGGGTGAGTGTCAGCGTACGGGTTAGGATTAGGGGACGGGTGAGGGTCAGGCTTCGGGGAAGTGTTAGGGTTAGGGTTCGGGCTAGGGTTAGGGTTAGGGGACGGGGACGGTTTAGGGTCCAGGTGAGGGTACGACAACGCTTTAGGGGGAGCGTACGTGTGAGGTCGCGGGTGAGTGTCAGCGTACGGGTTAGGATTAGGGGACGGGTGAGGGTCAGGCTTCGGGGAAGGGTTAGGGTTAGGGTTCGGGCTAGGGTTAGGCTTAGGGGACGGGGACGGTTTAGGGTCCAGGTGAGGGTACGACAACGCTTTAGGGGGAGCGTACGTGTGAGGGCGCGGGTGAGTGTCAGCGTACGGGTTAGGATTAGGGGACGGGTGAGGGTCCGGCTTCGGGGAAGGGTTAGGATTACGGTTCGGGGTAGGGTTAGGGTTAGTGGACGGGGACGGTTTAGGGTCCAGGTGAGGGTACAACAACGCTTTAGGGGGAGCGTACGTGTGAGGGCGCGGGTGAGTGTCAGCGTACGGGTTAGGATTAGGGGACGGGTGAGGGTCAGGCTTCGGGGAAGGGTTAGGGTTAGGGTTTGGGCTAGGGTTAGGGTTAGGGGACGGGGACGGTTTACGGTCAGGGTGAGGGTACGACAACGCTTTAGGGGGAGCGTACGTGTGAGGGCGCGGATGAATGTCAGCGTACGGGTTAGGATTAGGGGAAGGGTGAGTGTCAGGCTTCGGGGAAGGGTTAGGGTTAGGGTTCGGGCTAGGGTTAGGGTTAGGGGACGGGGACGGTTTAGGGTCCAGGTGAGGGTACGACAACGCTTTAGGGGGAGCGTACGTGTGAGGGCGCGGGTGAGTGTCAGCGTACGGGTTAGGATTAGGGGACGGGTGAGGGTCAGGCTTCGGTGAAGGGTTAGGGTTAGGGTTCGGGCTAGGGTTAGGGTTAGGGGACGGGGACGGTTTAGGGTCCAGGTGAGGGTACGACAACGCTTTAGGGGGAGCGTACGTGTGAGGGCGCGGGTGTCAGCGTACGAGTTAGGATTAGGGGACGGGTGAGGGTCAGGCTTCGGGGAAGGGTTAGGTTTAGGGTTCGGGCTAGGGTTAGGGTTAGGGGACGGGGACGGCTTAGGGTCCAGGTGAGGGTACGACAACGCTTTAGGGGGAGCGTACGTGTGAGGGCACGGGTGAGTGTCAGCGTACGGGTTAGGATTAGGGGACGGGTGAGGGTCAGGCTTCGGGGAAGGTTTAGGGTTAGGGTTCGGGCTAGGGTTAGGGTTAGGGGACGGGGACGGTTTAGGGTCCAGGTGAGGGTACGACAACGCTTTAGGGGGAGCGTACGTGTGAGGGCGCGGGTGAGTGTCAGCGTACGGGTTAGGATTAGGGGACGGGTGAGGGTCAGGCTTCGGGGAAGGGTTAGGGTTAGGGTTCGGGCTAGGGTTAGGGTTAGGGGACGGGGACGGTTTAGGGTCCAGGTGAGGGTACGACAACGCTTTAGGGGGAGCGTACGTGTGAGGGCGCGGGTGAGTGTCAGTGTACGGGTTAGGATTAGGGGACGGGTGAGGGTCAGGCTTCGGGGAAGGGTTAGGGTTAGGGTTCGGGCTAGGGTTAGGGTTAGGGGACGGGGACGGTTTAGGGTCCAGGTGAGGGTACGACAACGCTTTAGGGGGAGCGTACGTGTGAGGGCGTGGGTGAGTGTCAGCGTACGGGTTAGGATTAGGGGACGGGTGAGGGTCAGGCTTCGGGGAAGGGTTAGGGTTAGGGTTCGGGCTAGGGTTAGGGTTAGGGTTAGGGGACGGGGACGGTTTAGGGTCCAGGTGAGGGTACGACAACTCTTTAGGGGGAGCGTACGTGTGAGGGCGCGGGTGAGTGTCAGCGTACGGGTTAGGATTAGGGGACGGGTGAGGGTCAGGCTTCGGAGAAGTGTTAGGGTTAGGGTTCGGGCTAGGGTTAGGTTTAGGGGACGGGGACGGTTTAGGGTCCAGCTGAGGGTACGACAATGCTTTAGGGGGAGCGTACGTGTGAGGGCGCGGGTGAGTGTCAGCGTACGGGTTAGGATTAGGGGATGGGTGAGGGTCAGGCTTCGGGGAAGGGTTAGGGTTAGGGTTCGGACTAGGGTTAGGGTTAGGGGACGGGGACGGTTTAGGGTCCAGGTGAGGGTACGACAACGCTTTAGGGGGAGCGTACGTGTGAGGGCGCGGGTGAGTGTCAGCGTACGGGTTAGGATTAGGGGACGGGTGAGGGTCAGGCTTCGGGGAAGTGTTAGGGTTAGGGTTCGGGCTAGGGTTAGGGTTAGGGGACGGGGACGGTTTAGGGTCCAGGTGAGGGTACGACAACGCTTTAGGGGGAGCGTACGTGTGAGGGCGCGGGTGAGTGTCAGCGTACGGGTTAGGATTAGGGGACGGGTGAGGGTCAGGCTTCGGGGAAGGGTTAGGGTTAGGGTTCGGGCTAGGGTTAGGGTTAGGGGACGGGGACGGTTTAGGGTCCAGGTGAGGGTACGACAACGCTTTAGGGGGAGCGTACGTGTGAGGGCGCGGGTGAGTGTCAGCGTACGGGTTAGGATTAGGGGACGGGTGAGGGTCAGGCTTCGGGGAAGGGTTAGGGTTAGGGTTCGGGCTAGGGTTAGGGTTAGGGGACGGGGACGGTTTAGGGTCCAGGTGAGGGTACGACAACGCTTTAGGGGGAGCCTACGTGTGAGGGCGCGGGTGAGTGTCAGCGTACGGGTTAGGATTAGGGGACGGGTGAGGGTCAGGCTTCGGGGAAGGTTTAGGGTTAGGGTTCGGGCTATGGTTAGGGTTAGGGCCCGGGGACGGTTTAGGGTCCAGGTGGGGGTACGAAAACGCTTTAGGGGGAGCGTACGTGTGAGGGCGCGGGTGAGTGTCAGCGTACGGGTTAGGATTAGGGGACGGGTGAGGGTCAGGCTTCGGGGAAGGGTTAGGGTTAGGGTTCGGGTAAGGGTTAGGGTTAGGGGACGGGGACGGTTTAGGGTCCAGGTGAGGGTACGACAACGCTTTAGGGGGAGCGTACGTGTGAGGGCGCGGGTGAGTGTCAGCGTACGGGTTAGGATTAGGGGACGGGTGAGGGTCAGGCTTCGGGGAAGGGTTAGGGTTAGGGTTCGGGCTAGGGTTAGGGTTAGGGGACGGGGACGGTTTAGGGTCCAGGTGAGGGTACGACAACGCTTTAGGGGGAGCGTACGTGTGAGGGCGCGGGTGAGTGTCAGCGTACGGGTTAGGATTAGGGGACGGGTGAGGGTCAGGCTTCGGGGAAGGCTTAGGGTTAGGGTTCGGGCTAGGGTTAGGGTTAGGGGACGGGGACGGTTTAGGGTCCAGGTGAGGGTACGACAACGCTTTAGGGGGAGAGTACGTGTGAGGGCGAGGGTGAGTGTCAGCATACGAGTTAGGATTAGGGGACGGGTGAGGGTCAGGCTTCGGGGAAGGGTTAGGGTTAGGGTTCGGTCTAGGGTTAGGGTTAGGGGACGGGGACGGTTTAGGGTCCAGGTGAGGGTACGACAACGCTTTAGGGGGAGCGTACGTGTTAGGGCGCGGGTGAGTGTCAGCGTACGGGTTAGGATTAGGGGACGGGTGAGGGTCAGGCTTCGGGGAAGGTTTAGGGTTAGGGTTCGGGCTAGGGTTAGGGTTAGGGGACGGGGACGGTTTAGGGTCCAGGTGAGGGTACGACAACGCTTTAGGGGGAGCGAACGTGTGAGGGCGCGGGTGAGTGTCAGCGTACGGGTTAGGATTAGGGGACGGGTGAGGGTCAGGCTTCGGGGAAGGGTTAGGGTTAGGGTTCGGGCTAGGGTTAGGGTTAGGGGACGGGGACGGTTTAGGGTCCAGGTGAGGGTACGACAACGCTTTAGGGGGAGCGTACGTGTGAGGGCGCGGGTGAGTGTCAGCGTACGGGTTAGGATTAGGGGACGGGTGAGGGTCAGGCTTCGGGGAAGGGTTAGGGTTAGGGTTCGGGCTAGGGTTAGGGTTAGGGGACGGGGACGGTTTAGGGTCCAGGTGAGGATACGACAACGCTTTAGGGGGAGCGTACGTGTGAGGGCGCGGGTGAGTGTCAGCGTACGGGTTAGGATTAGGGGACGGGTGAGGGTCATTCTTCGGGGAAGGGTTAGGGTTCGGGCTAGGGTTAGGGTTAGGGTTAGGGGACGGGGACGGTTTAGGGTCCAGGTGAGGGTACGACAACGCTTTAGGGGGAGCGTACGTGTGAGGGCGCGGGTGAGTGTCAGCGTACGGGTTAGGATTAGGGGACGGGTGAGGGTCATTCTTCGGGGAAGGGTTAGGGTTAGGGTTCGGGCTAGGGTTAGGGTTAGGGTTAGGGGACGGGGACGGTTTAGGGTCCAGGTGAGGGTACGACAACGCTTTAGGGGGAGCGTACGTGTGAGGGCGCGGGTGAGTGTCAGCGTACGGGTTAGGATTAGGGGACGGGTGAGGGTCAGGCTTCGGGGAAGGCTTAGGGTTAGGGTTTGGGCTAGGGTTAGGGTTAGGGGACGGGGACGGTTTAGGGTCCAGGTGAGGGTACGACAACGCTTTAGGGGGAGCGTACGTGTGAGGGCGCGGGTGAGTGTCAGCGTACGGGTTAGGATTAGGGGACGGGTGAGGGCCAGGCTTCGGGGAAGGGTTAAGGTTAGGGTTCGGGCTAGGGTTAGGGTTAGGGGACGGGGACGGTTTAGGGTCCAGGTGAGGGTACGACAACTCTTTAGGGGGAGCCTACGTGTGAGGGCGCGGGTGAGTGTCAGCGTACGGGTTAGGATTAGGGGACGGGTGAGGGTCAGGCTTCGGGGAAGGGTTAGGGTTAGGGTTCGGGCTAGGGTTAGGGTTAGGGGACGGGGACGGTTTACGGTCCAGGTGAGGGTACGACAACGCTTTAGGGGGAGCGTACGTGTGAGGGCGTGGGTGAGTGTCAGCGTACGGGTTAGGATTAGGGGACGGGTGAGGGTCATTCTTCGGGGAAGGGTTAGGGTTAGGGTTCGGGCTAGGGTTAGGGTTAGGGTTAGGGGACGGGGACGGTTTAGGGTCCAGGTGAGGGTACGACAACGCTTTAGGGGGAGCGTACGTGTGAGGGCGCGGGTGAGTGTCAGCGTACGGGTTAGGATTAGGGGACGGGTGAGGGTCAGGCTTCGGGGAAGGGTTAGGGTTAGGGTTCGGGCTAGGGTTAGGGTTAGGGGACGGGGACGGTTTAGGGTCCAGGTGAGGGTACGACAACGCTTTAGGGGGAGCGTACGTGTGAGGGCGCGGGTGAGTGTCAGCGTACGGGTTAAGATTAGGGGACGGGTGAGGGTCAGGCTTCGGGGAAGGGTTAGGGTTAGGGTTCGGGCTAGGGTTAGGGTTAGGGGACGGGGACGGTTTAGGGTCCAGGTGAGGGTACGACAACGCTTTAGGGGGAGCGTACGTGTGAGGGCGCGGGTGAGTGTCAGCGTACGGGTTAGGATTAGGGGACGGCTGAGGGTCAGGCTTCGGGGAAGGGTTAGGGTTAGGGTTCGGGCTAGGGTTAGGGTTAGGGGACGGGGACGGTTTAGGGTCCAGGTGAGGGTACGACAACGCATTAGGGGGAGCGTACGTGTGAGGGCGCGGTTGAGTGTCAGCGTACGGGTTAGGATTAGGGGACGGCTGAGGGTCAGGCTTCGGGGAAGGGTTAGGGTTAGGGTTCGGGCTAGGGTTAGGGTTAGGGGACGGGGACGGTTTAGGGTCCAGGTGAGGGTACGACAACGCTTTAGGGGGAGCGTACGTGTGAGGGCGCGGGTGAGTGTCAGCGTACGGGTTAGGATTAGGGGACGGGTGAGGGTCAGGCTTCGGGGAAGTGTTAGGGTTAGGGTTCGGGCTAGGGTTAGGGTTAGGGGACGGGGACGGTTTACGGTCCAGGTGAGGGTACGACAACGCTTTAGGGGGAGCGTACGTGTGAGGGCGTGGGTGAGTGTCAGCGTACGGGTTAGGATTAGGGGACGGGTGAGGGTCATTCTTCGGGGAAGGGTTAGGGTTAGGGTTCGGGCTAGGGTTAGGGTTAGGGTTAGGGGACGGGGACGGTTTAGGGTCCAGGTGAGGGTACGACAACGCTTTAGGGGGAGCGTACGTGTGAGGGCGCGGGTGAGTGTCAGCGTACGGGTTAGGATTAGGGGACGGGTGAGGGTCAGGCTTCGGGGAAGGGTTAGGGTTAGGGTTCGGGCTAGGGTTAGGGTTAGGGGACGGGGACGGTTTAGGGTCCAGGTGAGGGTACGACAACGCTTTAGGGGGAGCGTACGTGTGAGGGCGCGGGTGAGTGTCAGCGTACGGGTTAGGATTAGGGGACGGGTGAGGGTCAGGCTTCGGGGAAGGGTTAGGGTTAGGGTTCGGGCTAGGGTTAGGGTTAGGGGACGGGGACGGTTTAGGGTCCAGGTGAGGGTACGACAACGCTTTAGGGGGAGCGTACGTGTGAGGGCGCGGGTGAGTGTCAGCGTACGGGTTAGGATTAGGGGACGGCTGAGGGTCAGGCTTCGGGGAAGGGTTAGGGTTAGGGTTCGGGCTAGGGTTAGGGTTAGGGGACGGGGACGGTTTAGGGTCCAGGTGAGGGTACGACAACGCATTAGGGGGAGCGTACGTGTGAGGGCGCGGGTGAGTGTCAGCGTACGGGTTAGGATTAGGGGACGGCTGAGGGTCAGGCTTCGGGGAAGGGTTAGGGTTAGGGTTCGGGCTAGGGTTAGGGTTAGGGGACGGGGACGGTTTAGGGTCCAGGTGAGGGTACGACAACGCATTAGGGGGAGCGTACGTGTGAGGGCGCGGGTGAGTGTCAGCGTACGGGTTAGGATTAGGGGACGGCTGAGGGTCAGGCTTCGGGGAAGTGTTAGGGTTAGGGTTCGGGCTAGGGTTAGGGTTAGGGGACGGGGACGGTTTAGGGTCCAGGTGAGGGTACGACAACGCTTTAGGGGGAGCGTACGTGTGAGGGCGCGGGTGAGTGTCAGCGTACGGGTTAGGATTAGGGGACGGGTGAGGGTCAGGCTTCGGGGAAGGGTTAGGGTTAGGGTTCGGGCTAGGGTTAGGGTTAGGGGACGGGGACGGTTTAGGGTCCAGGTGAGGGTACGACAACGCTTTAGGGGGAGCGTACGTGTGAGGGCGCGGGTGAGTGTCAGCGTACGGGTTAGGATTAGGGGACGGGTGAGGGTCAGGCTTCGGGGAAGTGTTAGGGTTAGGGTTCGGGCTAGGGTTAGGGTTAGGGGACGGGGACGGTTTAGGGTCCAGGTGAGGGTACGACAACGCTTTAGGGGGAGAGTACGTGTGAGGGCGTGGGTGAGTGTCAGCATACGAGTTAGGATTAGGGGACGGGTGAGGGTCAGGCTTCGGGGAAGGGTTAGGGTTAGGGTTCGGTCTAGGGTTAGGGTTAGGGGACGGGGACGGTTTAGGGTCCAGGTGAGGGTACGACAACGCTTTAGGGGGAGCGCACGTGTTAGGGCGCGGGTGAGTGTCAGCGTACGGGTTAGGATTAGGGGACGGGTGAGGGTCAGGCTTCGGGGAAGGGTTAGGGTTCGGGCTAGGGTTAGGGTTAGGGGACGGGGACGGTTTAGGGTCCAGGTGAGGGTACGACAACGCTTTAGGGGGAGCGTACGTGTGAGGGCGCGGGTGAGTGTCAGCGTACGGTTTAGGATTAGGGGATGGGTGAGGGTCAGGATTCGGGGAAGTGTTAGGGTTAGGGTTCGGGCTAGGGTTAGGGGACGGGGACGGGGACGGCTTAGGGTCCAGGTGAGGGTACGACAACGCTTTAGGGGGAGCGTACGTGTGAGGGCGCGGGTGAGTGTCAGCGTACGGGTTAGGATTAGGGGACGGGTGAGGGTCAGGCTTCGGGGAAGGGTTAGGGTTAGGGTTCGGGTTAGGGTTAGGCTTAGGGGACGGGGACGGTTTAGGGTCCAGGTGAGGGTACGACAACGCTTTAGGGGGAGCGTACGTGTGAGGGCGCGGGTGAGTGTCAGCGTACGGGTTAGGATTAGGGGATGGGTGAGGGCCAGGCTTCGGGGAAGGGTTAGGGTTAGGGTTCGGGCTAGGGTTAGGGTTAGGGGACGGGGACGGTTTAGGGTCCAGGTGAGGGTACGACAACGCTTTAGTGGGAGCGTACGTGTGAGGGCGCGGGTGAGTGTCAGCGTACGGGTTAGGATTAGGGGACGGCTGAGGGTCAGGCTTCGGGGAAGGGTTAGGGTTAGGGTTCGGGCTAGGGTTAGGGTTAGGGGACGGGGACGGTTTAGGGTCCAGGTGAGGGTACGACAACGCTTTAGGGGGAGCGTACGTGTGAGGGCGCGGGTGAGTGTCAGCGTACGGGTTAGGATTAGGGGACGGCTGAGGGTCAGGCTTCGGGGAAGGGTTAGGGTTAGGGTTCGGGCTAGGGTTAGGGCTGGGGACGGGGACGGTTTAGGGTCCAGGTGAGGGTACGACAACGCTTTAGGGGGAGCGTACGTGTGAGGGCGCGGGTGAGTGTCAGCGTACGGGTTAGGATTAGGGGACGGGTGAGGGTCAGGCTTCGGGGAAGGGTTAGGGTTAGGGTTCGGGCTAGGGTTAGGGTTAGGGGCCGGGCACGGTTTAGGGTCCAGGTGAGGGTATGAAAACGCTTTAGGGGGAGCGTACGTGTGAGGGCGCGGGTGAGTGTCAGCGTACGGGTTAGGATTAGGGGACGGCTGAGGGTCAGGCTTCGGGGAAGGGTTAGGGTTAGGGTTCGGGCTAGGGTTAGGGTTAGGGGACAGGGACGGTTTAGGGTCCAGGTGAGGGTACGACAACGCATTAGGGGGAGCGTTCGTGTGAGGGCGCGGGTGAGTGTCAGCGTACGGGTTAGGATTAGGGGACGGCTGAGGGTCAGGCTTCGGGGAAGGGTTAGGGTTAGGGTTCGGGCTAGGGTTAGGGTTAGGGGACGGGGACGGTTTAGGGTCCAGGAGAGGGTACGACAACGCTTTAGGGGGAGCGTACGTGTGAGGGCGCGGGTGAGTGTCAGCGTACGGGTTAGGATTAGGGGACGGGTGAGGGTCAGGCTTCGGGGAAGGGTTAGGGTTAGGGTTCGGGCTAGGGTTAGGGTTAGGGGACGGGGACGGTTTAGGGTCCAGGAGAGGGTACGACAACGCTTTAGGGGGAGCGTACGTGTGAGGGCGCGGGTGAGTGTCAGCGTACGGGTTAGGATTAGGGGACGGGTGAGGGTCAGGCTTCGGGGAAGGGTTAGGGTTAGGGTTCAGGCTAGGGTTAGGGTTAGGGGACGGGGACGGTTTAGGGTCCAGGTGAGGGTACGACAACGCTTTAGGGGGAGTGTACGTGTGAGGGCGTGGGTGAGTGTCAGCGTACGGGTTAGGATGAGGGGACGGCTGAGGGTCAGGCTTCGGGGAAGGGTTAGGTTTAGGGTTCGGGCTAGGGTTAGGGTTAGGGGACGGGGACGGTTTAGGGTCCAGGTGAGGGTACGACAACGTTTTAGGGGGAGCCTACGTGTGAGGGCGCGGGTGAGTGTCAGCATACGGGTTAGGATTAAGGGACGAGTGAGGGTCAGGCTTCGGGGAAGGGTTAGGGTTAGGGTTCGGGCTAGGGTTAGGGTTAGGGGACGGGGACGGTTTTGGGTCCAGGTGAGGGTACGACAACGCTTTAGGGGGAGCGTACGTGTGAGGGCGCGGGTGAGTGTCAGCGTACGGATTAGGATTACGGGACAGGTGAGAGTCAGGCTTCGGGGAAGGGTTAGGGTTAGGGTTCGGGCTAGGGTTAGGGTTAGGGGACGGGGACGGTTTAGGGTCCAGGTGAGGGTACGACAACGCTTTAGGGGGAGCGTACGTGTGAGGGCACGGGTGAGTGTCAGCTTACGGGTTAGGATTAGGGGACGGCTGAGGGTCAGGCTTCGGGGAAGGGTTAGGGTTAGGGTTCAGGCTAGGGTTAGGGTTAGGGGACGGGGACGGTTTAGGGTCCAGGTGAGGGTACGACAATGCTTTAGGGGGAGCGTACGTGTGAGGGCGTGGGTGAGTGTCAGCGTACGGGTTAGGATTAGGGGACGGCTGAGGGTCAGGCTTCGGGGAAGGGTTAGGTTTAGGGTTCGGGCTAGGGTTAGGGTTAGGGGACGGGGACGGTTTAGGGTCAAGGTGAGGGTACGACAACGTTTTAGGGGGAGCGTACGTGTGAGGGCGCGGGTGAGTGTCAGCGTACGGGTTAGGATTAAGGGACGGGTGAGGGTCAGGCTTCGGGGAAGGGTTAGGGTTAGGGTTCGGGCTAGGGTTAGGGTTAGGGGACGGGGACGGTTTAGGGTCCAGGTGAGGGTACGACAACGCTTTAGGGGGAGCGTACGTGTGAGGGCGCGGGTGAGTGTCAGCGTACGGATTAGGATTAGGGGACGGGTGAGGGTCAGGCTTCGGGGAAGGGTTAGGGTTAGGGTTCGGGCTAAGGTTAGGGTTAGGGGACGGGGACGTTTTAGGGTCCAGGTGAGGGTACGACAACGCTTTAGGGGGAGCGTACGTGTGAGGGCGCGGGTGAGTGTCAGCGTACGGGTTAGGATTAGGAGACGGGTGAGGGTCAGGCTTCGGGGAAGGGTTAGGGTTAGGGTTCGGGCTAGGGTTAGGGTTAGGGGACGGGGACGGTTTAGGGTCCAGGTGAGGGTATGACAACGCTTTAGGGGGAGCGTACGTGTGAGGGCGCGGGTGAGTGTCAGCGTACGGGTTAGGATTAGGGGACGGGTGAGGGTCAGGCTTCGGGGAAGTGTTAGGGTTAGGGTTCGGGCTAGGGTTAGGGTTAGGGGACGGGGACGGTTTAGGGTCCAGGTGAGGGTACGACAACGCTTTAGGGGGAGCGTACGTGTGAGGGCGCGGGTGAGTGTCAGCGTACGGGTTAGGATTAGGGGACGGCTGAGGGTCAGGCTTCGGGGAAGGGTTAGGGTTAGGGTTCGGGCTAGGGTTAGGGTTAGGGGACGGGGACGGTTTAGGGTCCAGGTGAGGGTACGACAACGCTTTAGGGGGAGCGTACGTGTGAGGGCGCGGGTGAGTGTCAGCGTACGGGTTAGGATTAGGGGACGGGTGAGGGTCAGGCTTCGGGGAAGGGTTAGGGTTAGGGTTCGGGCTAGGGTTAGGGTTAGGGGACGGGGACGGTTTAGGGTCCAGGTGAGGGTACGACAACGCTTTAGGGGGAGCGTACGTGTGAGGGCGCGGGTGAGTGTCAGCGTACGGGTTAGGATTAGGGGACGGGTGAGGGTCAGGCTTCGGGGAAGGGTTAGGGTTAGGGTTCGGGCTAGGGTTAGGGTTAGGGGACGGGGACGGTTTAGGGTCCAGGTGAGGGTACGACAACGCTTTAGGGGGAGCGTACGTGTGAGGGCGTGGGTGAGTGTCAGCGTACGGGTTAGGATTAGGGGACGTGTGAGGGTCAGGCTTCGGGGAAGGTTTAGGGTTAGGGTTCGGGCTAGGGTTAGGGTTAGGGGACGGGGACGGTTTAGGGTCCAGGTGAGGGTACGACAACGCTTTAGGGGGAGCGAACGTGTGAGGGCGCGGGTGAGTGTCAGCGTACGGGTTAGGATTAGGGGACGGGTGAGGGTCAGGCTTCGGGGAAGGGTTAGGGTTAGGGTTCGGGCTAGGGTTAGGCTTAGGGGATGGGGACGGTTTAGGGTCCAGGTGAGGGTACGACAACGCTTTAGGGGGAGCGTACGTGTGAGGGCGCGGGTGAGTGTCAGCGTACAGGTTAAGATTAGGGGACGGGTGAGGGTCAGGCTTCGGGGAAGGGTTAGGGTTAGGGTTCGGGCTAGGGTTAGGCTTAGGGGATGGGGACGGTTTAGGGTCCAGGTGAGGGTACGACAACGCTTTAGGGGGAGCGTACGTGTGAGGGCGCGGGTGAGTGTCAGCGTACGGGTTAGGATTAGGGGACGGGTGAGGGTCAGGCTTCGGGGAAGGGTTAGGGTTAGGGTTCGGGCTAGAGTTAGGCTTAGGGGACGGGGACGGTTTAGGGTCCAGGTGAGGGTACGACAACGCTTTAGGGGGAGCGTACGTGTGAGGGCGCGGGTGAGTGTCAGCGTACGGGTTAGGATTAGGGGACGGGTGAGTGTCAGGCTTCGGGGAAGGGTTAGGGTTAGGGTTCGGGCTAGGGTTAGGCTTCGGGGACGGGGACGGTTTAGGGTCCAGGTGAGGGTACGACAACGCTTTAGGGGGAGCGTACGTGTGAGGGCGCGGGTGAGTGTCAGCGTACGGGTTAGGATTAGGGGACCGGTTTGGGTCAGGCTTCGGGGAAGGGTTAGGGTTAGGGTTCGGGCTAGGGTTACGGTTAGGGGACGGGGACGGTTTAGGGTCCAGGTAGAGGGTACGACAACGCTTTAGGGGGAGCGTACGTGTGAGGGCGTGGGTGAGTGTCAGCGTACGGGTTAGGATTAGGGGACGGGTGAGGGTCAGGCTTCGGGGAAGGGTTAGGGTTAGGGTTCGGGCTAGGGTTAGGGTTAGGGGACGGGGACGGTTTAGGGTCCAGGTGAGGGTACGACAACGCTTTAGGGGGAGCGTACGTGTGAGGGCGCGGGTGAGTGTCAGCGTACGGGTTAGGATTAGGGGACGGCTAAGGGTCAGGCTTCGGGGAAGGGTTAGGGTTAGGGTTCGGGCTAGGGTTAGGGTTAGGGGACGGGGACGGTTTAGGGTCCAGGTGAGGGTACGACAACGCTTTAGGGGGAGCGTACGTGTGAGGGCGCTGGTGAGTGTCAGCGTACGGGTTAGGATTAGGGGACGGCTGAGGGTCAGGCTTCGGGGAAGGGTTAGGGTTAGGGTTCGGGCAGGGTTAGGGTTAGGGGACGGGGACGGTTTAGGGTCCAGGTGAGGGTACGACAACGCTTTAGGGGGAGCGTACGTGTGAGGGCGCGGGTGAGTGTCAGCGTACGGGTTAGGATTAGGGGACGGGTGAGGGTCAGGCTTCGGGGAAGGGTTAGGGTTAGGGTTCGGGCTAGGGTTAGGCTTAGGGGACGGGGACGGTTTAGGGTCCAGGTGAGGGTACGACGACGCTTTAGGGGGAGCGTACGTGTGAGGGCGCGGGTGAGTGTCAGCGTACGGGTTAGGATTAGGGGACGGGTGAGGGTCAGGCTTCGGGGAAGGGTTAGGGTTAGGGTTCGGGCTAGGGTTAGGGTTAGGGGACGGGGACGGTTTAGGGTCCAGGTGAGGGTACGACAACGCTTTAGGGGGACCGTACGTGTGAGGGCGCGGGTGAGTGTCAGCGTACGGGTTAGGATTAGGGGACGGCTGAGGGTCAGGCTTCGGGGAAGGGTTAGGGTTAGGGTTCGGGCTAGGGTTAGGGTTAGGGGACGGGGACGGTTTAGGGTCCAGGTGAGGGTACGACAACGCTTTAGGGGGAGCGTACGTGTGAGGGCGCTGGTGAGTGTCAGCGTACGGGTTAGGATTAGGGGACGGGTGAGTGTCAGGCTTCGGGGAAGGGTTAGGGTTAGGGTTCGGGCTAGGGTTAGGGTTAGGGGACGGGGACGGTTTAGGGTCCAGGTGAGGGTACGACAACGCTTTAGGGGGAGCGTACGTGTGAGGGCGCGGGTGAGTGTCAGCGTACGGGTTAGGATTAGGGGACGGCTGAGGGTCAGGCTTCGGGGAAGGGTTAGGGTTAGGGTTCGGGCTAGGGTTAGGGTTAGGGGACGGGGACGGTTTAGGGTCCAGGTGAGGGTACGACGACGCTTTAGGGGGAGCGTACGTGTGAGGGCGCGGGTGAGTGTCAGCGTACGGGTTAGGATTAGGGGACGGGTGAGGGTCAGGCTTCGGGGAAGGGTTAGGGTTAGGGTTCGGGCTAGGGTTAGGGTTAGGGGACGGGGACGGTTTAGGGTCCAGGTGAGGGTACGACAACGCTTTAGGGGGAGCCTACGTGTGAGGGCGCGGGTGAGTGTCAGCGTACGGGTTAGGATTAGGGGACGGGTAAGGGTCAGGTTTCGGGGAAGGTTTAGGGTTAGGGTTCGGGCTAGGGTTAGGGTTAGGGGACTGGGACGGTTTAGGGTCCAGGTGAGGGTACGACAACGCTTTAGGGGGAGCGTACGTGTTAAGGCGCGGGTGAGTGTCAGCGTACGGGTTAGGATTAGGGGACGGCTGAGGGTCAGGCTTCGGGGAAGGGTTAGGGTTAGGGTTCGGGCTAGGGTTAGGGTTAGGGGACGGGGACGGTTTAGGGTCCAGGTGAGGGTACGACAACGCTTTAGGGGGAGCGTACGTGTGAGGGCGCGGGTGAGTGTCAGTGTACGGGTTAGGATTAGGGGACGGGTGAGGGTCAGGCTTCGGGGAAGGTTTAGGGTTAGGGTTCGGGCTAGGGTTAGGGTTAGGGGCTGGGGACGGTTTAGGGTCCAGGTGAGGGTATGACAACGCTTTAGGGGGAGCGTACGTGTGAGGGCGCGGGTGAGTGTCAGCGTACGGGTTAGGATTAGGGGACGGGTGAGGGTCAGGCTTCGGGGAAGGGTTAGGGTTAGGGTTCGGGCTAGGGTTAGGGTTAGGGGACGGGGACGTTTTAGGGTCCAGGTGAGGGTACGACAACGCTTTAGGGGGAGCGTACATGTGAGGGCGCGGGTGAGTGTCAGCGTACGGGTTAGGATTAGGGGACGGGTGAGGGTCAGGCTTCGGGGAAGGGTTAGGGTTAGGGTTCGGGCTAGGGTTAGGGTTAGGGGACGGGGACGGTTTAGGGTCCAGGTGAGGGTACGACAACGCTTTAGGGGGAGCGTACGTGTGAGGGCGCGGGTGAGTGTCAGCGTACGGGTTAGGATTAGGGGACGGCTGAGGGTCAGGCTTCGGGGAAGGGTTAGGGTTAGGGTTCGGGCTAGGGTTAGGGTTAGGGGACGGGGACGGCTTAGGGTCCAGGTGAGGGTACGACAACGCTTTAGGGGGAGCGTACGTGTGAGGGCGCGGGTGAGTGTCAGCGTACGGGTTAGGATTAGGGGACGGGTGAGTGTCAGGCTTCGGGGAAGGGTTAGGGTTAGGGTTCGGGCTAGGGTTAGGCTTAGGGGACGGGGACGGTTTAGGGTCCAGGTGAGGGTACGACAACGCTTTAGGGGGAGCGTACGTGTGAGGGCGCGGGTGAGTGTCAGCGTACGGGTTAGGATTAGGGGACGGCTGAGGGTCAGGCTTCGGGGAAGGGTTAGGGTTAGGGTTCGGGCTAGGGTTAGGGTTAGGGGACGGGGACGGTTTAGGGTCCAGGTGAGGGTACGACAACGCTTTAGGGGGAGCGTACGTGTGAGGGCGCGGGTGAGTGTCAGCGTACGGGTTAGGATTAGGGGACGGGTGAGGGTCAGGCTTCGGGGAAGGGTTAGGGTTAGGGTTCGGGCTAGGGTTAGGGTTAGGGGACGGGGACGGTTTAGGGTCCAGGTGAGGGTACGACAACGCTTTAGGGGGACCGTACGTGTGAGGGCGCGGGTGAGTGTCAGCGTACGGGTTAGGATTAGGGGACGGGTGAGGGTCAGGCTTCGGGGAAGGGTTAGGGTTAGGGTTCGGGCTAGGGTTAGGGTTAGGGGACGGGGACGGTTTAGGGTCCAGGTGAGGGTACGACAACGCTTTAGGGGGAGCGTACGTGTGAGGGCGCGGGTGAGTGTCAGCGTACGGGTTAGGATTAGGGGACGGGTGAGGGTCAGGCTTCGGGGAAGGGTTAGGGTTAGGGTTCGGGCTAGGGTTAGGGTTAGGGGACGGGGACGGTTTAGGGTCCAGGTGAAGGTACGACAACGCTTTAGGGGGAGCGTACGTGTGAGGGCGCCGGTGAGTGTCAGCGTACGGGTTAGGATTAGGGGACGGCTGAGTGTCAGGCTTCGGGGAAGGGTTAGGGTTAGGGTTCGGGCAGGGTTAGGGTTAGGGGACGGGGACGGTTTAGGGTCCAGGTGAGGGTACGACAACGCTTTAGGGGGAGCGTACGTGTGAGGGCGCGGGTGAGTGTCAGCGTACGGGTTAGGATTAGGGGACGGGTGAGGGTCAGGCTTCGGGGAAGGGTTAGGGTTAGGGTTCGGGCTAGGGTTAGGCTTAGGGGACGGGGACAGTTTAGGATTCTGGTGAGGGTACGACAACGCTTTAGGGGGAGCGTACCTGTGAGGGCGCGGGTGAGTGTCAGCGTACGGGTTAGGATTAGGGGACGGCTGAGGGTCAGGCTTCGGGGAAGGGTTAGGGTTAGGGTTCGGGCTAGGGTTAGGGTTAGGGGACGGGGACGGTTTAGGGTCCAGGTGAGGGTACGACAACGCTTTAGGGGGAGCGTACGTGTGAGGGCGCGGGTGAGTGTCAGCGTACGGGTTAGGATTAGGGGACGGGTGAGGGTCAGGCTTCGGGGAAGGGTTAGGGTTAGGGTTCGGGCTAGGGTTAGGGTTAGGGGACGGGGACGGTTTAGGGTCCAGGTGAGGGTACGACAACGCTTTAGGGGGAGCGTACGTGTGAGGGCGCGGGTGAGTGTCAGCGTACGGGTTAGGATTAGGGGACGGGTGAGGGTCAGGCTTCGGGGAAGGGTTAGGGTTAGGGTTCGGGCTAGGGTTAGGGTTAGGGGACGGGGATGGTTTAGGGTCCAGGTGAGGGTACGACAACGCTTTAGGGGGAGCGTACGTGTGAGGGCGCGGGTGAGTGTCAGCGTATGGTTTATGATTAGGGGACGGGTGAGGGTCAGGCTTCGGGGAAGGGTTAGGGTTAGGGTTCGGGCTAGGGTTAGGGTTAGGGGACGGGGACGGCTTAGGGTCCAGGTGAGGGTACGACAACGCTTTAGGGGGAGCGTACGTGTGAGGGCGCGGGTGAGTGTCAGCGTACGGGTTAGGATTAGGGGACGGGTGAGGGTCAGGCTTCGGGGAAGGGTTAGGGTTAGGGTTCGGGCTAGGGTTAGGCTTAGGGGACGGGGACGGTTTAGGGTCCAGGTGTGGGTAGGACAACGCTTTAGGGGGAGCGTACGTGTGAGGGCGCTGGTGAGTGTCAGCGTACGGGTTAGGATTAGGGGACGGGTGAGGGTCAGGCTTCGGGGAAGGGTTAGGGTTAGGGTTCGGGCTAGGGTTAGGGTTAGGGGACGGGGACGGTTTAGGGTCCAGGTGAGGGTACGACAATGCTTTAGGGGGAGCGTACGTGTGAGG
The DNA here is from genome assembly GCF_937001465.1 of Orcinus orca. Classification (NCBI taxonomy): domain Eukaryota; kingdom Metazoa; phylum Chordata; class Mammalia; order Artiodactyla; family Delphinidae; genus Orcinus; species Orcinus orca. The sequence goes on along the minus strand of NW_026043915.1, from coordinate 81,425 downwards.
GCGCGGGTGAGTGTCAGCGTACGGGTTAGGATTAGGGGACGGGTGAGGGTCAGGCTTCGGGGAAGGGTTAGGGTTAGGGTTCGGGCTAGGGTTAGGGTTAGGGGACGGGGACGGTTTAGGGTCCAGGTGAGGGTACGACAACGCTTTAGGGGGAGCGTACGTGTGAGGGTGTGGGTGAGTGTCAGCGTACGGGTTAGGATTAGGGGACGGCTGAGGGTCAGGCTTCGGGGAAGGGTTAGGGTTAGGGTTCGGGCTAGGGTTAGGGTTAGGGGACGGGGACGGTTTAGGGTCCAGGTGAGTGTACGACAACGCTTTAGGGGGAGCGTACGTGTGAGGGCGCGGGTGAGTGTCAGCGTACGGGTTAGGATTAGGGGACGGGTGAGGGTCAGGCTTCGGGGAAGGGTTAGGGTTAGGGTTCGGGCTAAGGTTAGGGTTAGGGGACGGGGACGGTTTAGGGTCCAGGTGAGGGTACGACAATGCTTTAGTGGGAGCGTACGTGTGAGGGCGCGGGTGAGTGTCAGCGTACGGGTTAGGATTAGGGGACGGGTGAGGGTCAGGCTTCGGGGAAGGGTTAGGGTTAGGGTTCGGGCTAGGGTTAGGGTTGGGGGACGGGGACGGTTTAGGGTCCAGGTGAGGGTACGACAACGCTTTAGGGGGAGCGTACGTGTGAGGGCGCGGGTGAGTGTCAGCGTACGGGTTAGGATTAGGGGACGGGTGAGGGTCAGGCTTCGGGGAAGGGTTAGGGTTAGGGTTCGGGCTATGGTTAGGGTTAGGGGACGGGGACGGTTTAGGGTCCAGGTGAGGGTACGAGAACGATTTAGGGGGAGCGTACGTGTGAGGGCACGGGTGAGTGTCAGCGTACGGGTTAGGATTAGGGGACGGCTGAGGGTCAGGCTTCGGGGAAGGGTTAGGGTTAGGGTTCGGGCTAGGGTTAGGGTTAGGGGACGGGGACGGTTTAGGGTCCAGGTGAGGGTACGACAACGCTTTAGGGGGAGCGTACGTGTGAGGGCGAGGGTGAGTGTCAGCGTACGGGTTAGGATTAGGGGACGGGTGAGGGTCAGGCTTCGGGGAAGGGTTAGGGTTAGGGTTCGGGCTAGGGTTAGGGTTAGGGGACGGGGACGGTTTAGGGTCCAGGTGAGGGTACGACAACGCTTTAGGGGGAGCGTACATGTGAGGGCGCGGGTGAGTGTCAGCGTACGGGTTAGGATTAGGGGACGGGTGAGGGTCAGGCTTCGGGGAAGGGTTAGGGTTAGGGTTCGGGCTAGGGTTAGGGGACGGGGACGGTTTAGGGTCCAGGTGAGGGTACGACAACGCTTTAGGGGGAGCGTACGTGTGAGGGCGCGGGTGAGTGTCAGCGTACGGGTTAGGATTAGGGGACGGGTGAGGGTCAGGCTTCGGGGAAGAGTTAGGGTTAGGGTTCGGGCTAGGGTTAGGGTTAGGGGACGGGGACGGTTTAGGGTCCAGGTGAGGGTACGACAACGCTTTAGGGGGAGCGAACGTGTGAGGGCGCGGGTGAGTGTCAGCGTACGGGTTAGGATTAGGGGACGGGTGAGGGTCAGGCTTCGGGGAAGGGTTAGGGTTAGGGTTCGGGCTAGGGTTAGGCTTAGGGGACGGGGACGTTTTAGGGTCCAGGTGAGGGTACGACAACGCTTTAGGGGGAGCGTACGTGTGAGGGCGCGGGTGAGTGTCAGCGTACAGGTTAAGATTAGGGGACGGGTGAGGGTCAGGCTTCGGGGAAGGGTTAGGGTTAGGGTTCGGGCTAGGGTTAGGGTTAGGGGACGGGGACGGTTTAGGGTCCAGGTGAGGGTACGACAACGCTTTAGGGGGAGCGTACGTGTGAGGGCGCGGGTTAGTGTCAGCGTACGGGTTAGGATTAGGGGACGGGTGAGGGTCAGGCTTCGGGGAAGTGTTAGGGTTAGGGTTCGGGCTAGAGTTAGGCTTAGGGGACGGGGACGGTTTAGGGTCCAGGTGAGGGTACGACAACGCTTTAGGGGGAGCGTACGTGTGAGGGCGCGGGTGAGTGTCAGCGTACGGGTTAGGATTAGGAGACGGGTGAGTGTCAGGCTTCGGGGAAGGGTTAGGGTTAGGGTTCGGGCTAGGGTTAGGCTTAGGGGACGGGGACGGTTTAGGGTCCAGGTGAGGGTACGACAACGCTTTAGGGGGAGCGTATGTGTGAGGGCGCGGGTGAGTGTCAGCGTACGGGTTAGGATTAGGGGACGGGTTTGGGTCAGGCTTCGGGGAAGGGTTAGGGTTAGGGTTAGGGTTCGGGCTAGGGTTACGGTTAGGGGACGGGGACGGTTTAGGGTCCAGGTACAGGGTACGACAACGCTTTAGGGGGAGCGTACGTGTGAGGGCGCGGGTGAGTGTCAGCGTACGGGTTAGGATTAGGGGACGGGTGAGGGTCAGGCTTCGGGGAAGGGTTAGGGTTAGGGTTTGGGCTATGGTTAGGGTTAGGGGACGGGGGCGGTTTAGGGTCCAGGTGAGGGTACGAGAACGCTTTAGGGGGAGCGTACGTGTGAGGGCGCGGGTGAGTGTCAGCGTACGGGTTAGGATTAGGGGACGGGTGAGGGTCAGGCTTGGGGGAAGGGTTAGGGTTAGGGTTCGGGCTAGGGTTAGGGTTAGGGGACGGGGACGGTTTAGGGTCCAGGTGAGGGTACGACAACGCTTTAGGGGGAGCGTACGTTTGAGGGCCGGGGTGAGTGTCAGCGTACGGGTTAGGATTAGGGGACGGGTGAGGGTCAGGCTTCGGGGAAGGTTTAGGGTTAGGGTTCGGGCTAGGGTTAGGGTTAGGGGACGGGGACGGTTTAGGGTCCAGGTGAGGGTACGACAACGCTTTAGGGGGAGCGTACGTGTGAGGGCGCGGGTGAGTGTCAGCGTACGGGTTAGGATTAGGGGACGGCTGAGGGTCAGGCTTCGGGGAAGGGTTAGGGTTAGGGTTCGGGCTAGGGTTAGGGTTAGGGGACGGGGACGGTTTAGGGTCCAGGTGAGGGTACGACAACGCTTTAGGGGGAGCGTACGTGTGAGGGCGCTGGTGAGTGTCAGCGTACGGGTTAGGATTAGGGGACGGGTGAGGGTCAGGCTTCGGGGAAGGCTTAGGGTTAGGGTTCGGGCTAGGGTTAGGGTTAGGGGACGGGGATGGTTTAGGGTCCAGGTGAGTGTACGACAACGCTTTAGGGGGAGCGTACGTGTGAGGGCGCGGGTGAGTGTCAGCGTACGGGTTAGGATTAGGGGACGGGTGAGGGTCAGGCTTCGGGGAAGGGTTAGGGTTAGGGTTCGGGCTAGGGTTAGGGTTAGGGGACGGGGACGGTTTAGGGTCCAGGTGAGGGTACGACAACGCTTTAGGGGGAGCGTACGTGTGAGGGCGCGGGTGAGTGTCAGCGTACGGGTTAGGATTAGGGGACGGGTGAGGGTCAGGCTTCGGGGAAGGGTTAGGGTTAGGGTTCGGGCTAGGGTTAGGGTTAGGGGACGGGGACGGTTTAGGGTCCAGGTGAGGGTACGACAACGCTTTAGGGGGAGCCTACGTGTGAGGGCGCGGGTGAGTGTCAGCGTACGGGTTAGGATTAGGGGACGGGTGAGGGTCAGGCTTCGGGGAAGGTTTAGGGTTAGGGTTCGGGCTAGGGATAGGTTTAGGGGACTGGGACGGTTTAGGGTCCAGGTGAGGGTACGACAACGCTTTAGGGGGAGCGTACGTGTGAAGGCGCGGGTGAGTGTCAGCGTACGGGTTAGGATTAGGGGACGGCTGAGGGTCAGGCTTCGGGGAAGGGTTAGGGTTAGGGTTCGGGCTAGGGTTAGGGTTAGGGGACGGGGACGGTTTAGGGTCCAGGTGAGGGTACGACAACGCTTTAGGGGGAGCGTACATGTGAGGGCGCGGGTGAGTGTCAGCGTACGGGTTAGGATTAGGGGACGGGTGAGGGTCAGGCTTCAGGGAAGGTTTAGGGTTAGGGTTCGGGCTAGGGTTAGGGTTAGGGGCCGGGGACGGTTTAGGGTCCAGGTGAGGGTATGACAACGCTTTAGGGGGAGTGTACGTGTGAGGGCGCGGGTGAGTGTCAGCGTACGGGTTAGGATTAGGGGACGGGTGAGGGTCAGGCTTCGGGGAAGTGTTAGGGTTAGGGTTCGGGCTAGGGTTAGGGTTAGGGGACGGGGACGGTTTAGGGTCCAGGTGAGGGTACGACAACGCTTTAGGGGGAGCGTACGTGTGAGGGCGCGGGTGAGTGTCAGCGTACGGGTTAGGATTAGGGGACGGGTGAGTGTCAGGCTTCGGGAAAGGGTTAGGGTTAGGGTTCGGGCTAGGGTTAGGGTTAGGGGACGGGGACGGTTTAGGGTCCAGGTGAGGGTACGACAACGCTTTAGGGGGAGCGTACGTGTGAGGGCGCGGGTGAGTGTCAGCGTACGGGTTAGGATTAGGGGACGGCTGAGGGTCAGGCTTTGGGGAAGGGTTAGGGTTAGGGTTCGGGCTAGGGTTAGGGTTAGGGGACGGGGACGGTTTAGGGTCCAGGTGAGGGTACGACAACGCTTTAGGGGGAGCGTACGTGTGAGGGCGCGGGTGAGTGTCAGCGTATGGTTTAGGATTAGGGGACGGGTGAGGGTCAGGCTTCGGGGAAGGGTTAGGGTTAGGGTTCGGGCTAGGGTTAGGGTTAGGGGACGGGGACGGCTTAGGGTCCAGGTGAGGGTACGACAACGCTTTAGGGGGAGCGTACGTGTGAGGGCGCGGGTGAGTGTCAGCGTACGGGTTAGGATTAGGGGACGGGTGAGGGTCAGGCTTCGGGGAAGGGTTAGGGTTAGGGTTCGGGCTAGGGTTAGGCTTAGGGGACGGGGACGGTTTAGGGTCCAGGTGAGGGTACGACAACGCTTTAGGGGGAGCGTACGTGTGAGGGCGCGGGTGAGTGTCAGCGTACGGGTTAGGATTAGGGGACGGGTGAGGGTCAGGCTTCGGGGAAGTGTTAGGGTTAGGGTTCGGGCTAGGGTTAGGCTTAGGGGACGGGGACGGTTTAGGGTCCAGGTGAGGGTACGACAACGCTTTAGGGGGAGCGTACGTGTGAGGGCGCGGGTGAGTGTCTGCTTTCGGGTTAGGATTAGGGGACGGGTGAGGGTCAGGCTTCGGGGAAGGGTTAGGGTTAGGGTTCGGGCTAGGGTTAGGGTTAGGGGACGGGGACGGTTTAGGGTTCAGGTGAGGGTACAACAACGCTTTAGGGGGAGCGTACGTGTGAGGGCGCGGGTGAGTGTCAGCGTACGGGTTAGGATTAGGGGACGGGTGAGGGTCAGGCTTCGGGGAAGGGTTAGGGTTAGGGTTCGGGCTAGGGTTAGGCTTAGGGGACGGGGACGGTTTAGGGTCCAGGTGAGGGTACGACAACGCTTTAGGGGGAGCGTACGTGTGAGGGCGCGGGTGAGTGTCAGCGTACGGGTTAGGATTAGGGGACGGGTGAGGGTCAGGCTTCGGGGAAGTGTTAGGGTTAGGGTTCGGGCTAGGATTAGGGTTAGGGGACGGGGACGGTTTAGGGTCCAGGTGAGGGTACGACAACGCTTTAGGGGGACCGTACGTGTGAGGGCGCGGGTGAGTGTCAGCGTACGGGTTAGGATTAGGGGACGGGTGAGGGTCAGGCTTCGGGGAAGTGTTAGGGTTAGGGTTCGGGCTAGGGTTAGGGTTAGGGGACGGGGACAGTTTAGGGTCCAGGTGAGGGTACGACAACGCTTTAGGGGGAGCGTACGTGTGAGGGCGCGGGTGAGTGTCAGCGTACGGGTTAGGATTAGGGGACGGGTGAGGGTCAGGCTTCGGGGAAGGGTTAGGGTTAGGGTTCGGGCTAGGGTTAGGGTTAGGGGACGGGAACGGTTTAGGGTCCAGGTGAGGGTACGACAACGCTTTAGGGGGAGCGTACGTGTGAGGGCGCGGGTGAGTGTCAGCGTACGGGTTAGGATTAGGGGACGGGTGAGGGTCAGGCTTCGGGGAAGGGTTAGGGTTAGGGTTCGGGCTAGGGTTAGGGTTAGGGGACGGGGACGGTTTACGGTCCAGTTGAGGGTACGACAACGCTTTAGGGGGAGCGTACGTGTGAGGGCACGGGTGAGTGTCAGCGTACGGGTTAGGATTAGGGGACGGGTGAGGGTCAGGCTTCGGGGAAGGGTTAGGGTTAGGGTTCGGGCTAGGGTTAGGGTTAGGGGACGGGGACGGTTTAGGGTCCAGGTGAGGGTACGACAACGCTTTAGGGGGAGCGTACGTGTGAGGGCGCGGGTGAGTGTCAGCGTACGGGTTAGGATTAGGGGACGGCTGAGGGTCAGGCTTCGGGGAAGGGTTAGGTTTAGGGTTCGGGCTAGGGTTAGGGTTAGGGGACGGGGACGGTTTAGGGTCCAGGTGAGGGTACGACAACGTTTTAGGGGGAGCCTACGTGTGAGGGCGCGGGTGAGTGTCAGCGTACGGGTTAGGATTAAGGGACGGGTGAGGGTCAGGCTTCGGGGAAGGGTTAGGGTTAGGGTTCGGGCTAGGGTTAGGGTTAGGGGACGGGGACGGTTTAGGGTCCAGGTGAGGGTACGACAACGCTTTAGGGGGAGCGTACGTGTGAGGGCGCGGGTGAGTGTCAGCGTACGGGTTAGGATTAGGGGACGGGTGAGGGTCAGGCTTCGGGGAAGGGTTAGGGTTAGGGTTCGGGCTAGTGTTAGGGTTAGGGGACGGGGACGGTTTAGGGTCCAGGTGAGGGTACGACAACGCTTTAGGGGGAGCGTACGTGTGAGGGCGCGGGTGAGTGTCAGCGTACGGGTTAGGATTAGGGGACGGGTGAGGGTCAGGCTTCGGGGAAGGGTTAGGGTTAGGGTTCGGGCTAGGGTTAGGGTTAGGGGACGGGGACGGTTTAGGGTCCAGGTGAGGGTACGACAACGCTTTAGGGGGAGCGTACGTGTGAGGGCGCGGGTGAGTGTCAGCGTACGGGTTAGGATTAGGGGACGGGTGAGGGTCAGGCTTCGGGGAAGGGTTAGGGTTAGGGTTCGGGCTAGGGTTAGGGTTAGGGGACGGGGACGGTTTAGGGTCCAGGTGAGGGTACGACAACGCTTTAGGGGGAGCGTACGTGTGAGGGCGCGGGTGAGTGTCAGCGTATGGTTTAGGATTAGGGGACGGGTGAGGGTCAGGCTTCGGGGAAGGGTTAGGGTTAGGGTTCGGGCTAGGGTTAGGGTTAGGGTTAGGGGACGGCTTAGGGTCCAGGTGAGGGTACGACAACGCTTTAGGGGGAGCGTACGTGTGAGGGCGCGGGTGAGTGTCAGCGTACGGGTTAGGATTAGGGGACGGGTGAGGGTCAGGCTTCGGGGAAGGGTTAGGGTTAGGGTTCGGGCTAGGGTTAGGCTTAGGGGACGGGGACGGTTTAGGGTCCAGGTGTGGGTACGACAACGCTTTAGGGGGAGCGTACGTGTGAGGGCGCGGGTGAGTGTCAGCGTACGGGTTAGGATTAGGGGACGGGTGAGGGTCAGGCTTCGGGGAAGGGTTAGGGTTAGGGTTCGGGCTAGGGTTAGGGTTAGGGGACGGGGACGGTTTAGGGTCCAGGTGAGGGTACGGCAACGCTTTAGGGGGAGCGTACGTGTGAGGGCGCGGGTGAGTGTCAGCGTACGGGTTAGGATTAGGGGACGGGTGAGGGTCAGGCTTCGGGGAAGGGTTAGGGTTAGGGTTCGGGCTAGGGTTAGGGTTAGGGGACGGGGACGGTTTAGGGTCCAGGTGAGGGTACGACAACGCTTTAGGGGGAGCGTACGTGTGAGGGCGCGGGTGAGTGTCAGCGTACGGGTTAGGATTAGGGGACGGGTGAGGGTCAGGCTTCGGGGAAGGGTTAGGGTTAGGGTTCGGGCTATGGTTAGGGTTAGGGGACGGGGACGGTTTAGGGTCCAGGTGAGGGTACGAGAACGCTTTAGGGGGAGCGTACGTGTGAGGGCACGGGTGAGTGTCAGCGTACGGGTTAGGATTAGGGGACGGCTGAGGGTCAGGCTTCGGGGAAGGGTTAGGGTTAGGGTTCGGGCTAGGGTTAGGGTTAGGAGACGGGGACGGTTTAGGGTCCAGGTGAGGGTACGACAACGCTTTAGGGGGAGCGTACGTGTGAGGGCGCGGGTGAGTGTCAGCGTACGGGTTAGGATTAGGGGACGGGTGAGGGTCAGGCTTCGGGGAAGGGTTAGGGTTAGGGTTCGGGCTAGGGTTAGGGTTAGGGGACGGGGACGGTTTAGGGTCTAGGTGAGGGTACGACAACGCTTTAGGGGGAGCGTACGTGTGAGGGCGCGGGTGAGTGTCAGCGTACGGGTTAGGATTAGGGGACGGGTGAGGGTCAGGCTTCGGGGAAGGGTTAGGGTTAGGGTTCGGGCTAGAGTTAGGCTTAGGGGACGGGGACGGTTTAGGGTCCAGGTGAGGGTACGAGAACGCTTTAGGGGGAGCGTACGTGTGAGGGCGCGGGTGAGTGTCAGCGTACGGGTTAGGATTAGGAGACGGGTGAGTGTCAGGCTTCGGGGAAGGGTTAGGGTTAGGGTTCGGGCTAGGGTTAGGCTTAGGGGACGGGGACGGTTTAGGGTCCAGGTGAGGGTACGACAACGCTTTAGGGGGAGCGTATGTGTGAGGGCGCGGGTGAGTGTCAGCGTACGGGTTAGGATTAGGGGACGGGTTTGGGTCAGGCTTCGGGGAAGGGTTAGGGTTAGGGTTAGGGTTCGGGCTAGGGTTACGGTTAGGGGACGGGGACGGTTTAGAGTCCAGGTACAGGGTACGACAACGCTTTAGGGGGAGCGTACGTGTGAGGGCGCGGGTGAGTGTCAGCGTACGGGTTAGGATTAGGGGACGGGTGAGGGTCAGGCTTGGGGGAAGGGTTAGGGTTAGGGTTCGGGTTAGGGGACGGGGACGGTTTAGGGTCCAGGTGACGGTACGACAACGCTTTAGGGGGAGCGTACGTTTGAGGGCCGGGGTGAGTGTCAGCGTACGGGTTAGGATTAGGGGACGGGTGAGGGTCAGGCTTCGGGGAAGGTTTAGGGTTAGGGTTCGGGCTAGGGTTAGGGTTAGGGGACGGGGACGGTTTAGGGTCCAGGTGAGGGTACGACAACGCTTTAGGGGGAGCGTACGTGTGAGGGCGCGGGTGAGTGTCAGCGTACGGGTTAGGATTAGGGGACGGCTGAGGGTCAGGCTTCGGGGAAGGGTTAGGGTTAGGGTTCGGGCTAGGGTTAGGGTTAGGGGACGGGGACGGTTTAGGGTCCAGGTGAGGGTACGACAACGCTTTAGGGGGAGCGTACGTGTGAGGGCGCTGGTGAGTGTCAGCGTACGGGTTAGGATTAGGGGACGGGTGAGGGTCAGGCTTCGGGGAAGGCTTAGGGTTAGGGTTCGGGCTAGGGTTAGGGTTAGGGGACGGGGACGGTTTAGGGTCCAGGTGAGTGTACGACAACGCTTTAGGGGGAGCGTACGTGTGAGGGCGCGGGTGAGTGTCAGCGTACGGGTTAGGATTAGGGGACGGGTGAGGGTCAGGCTTCGGGGAAGGGTTAGGGTTAGGGTTCGGGCTAGGGTTAGGGTTAGGGGACGGGGACGGTTTAGGGTCCAGGTGAGGGTACGACAACGCTTTAGGGGGAGCGTACGTGTGAGGGCGCGGGTGAGTGTCAGCGTACGGTTTAGGATTAGGGGACGGCTGAGGGTCAGGCTTCGGGGAAGTGTTAGGGTTAGGGTTCGGGCTAGAGTTAGGCTTAGGGGACGGGGACGGTTTAGGGTCCAGGTGAGGGTACGACAACGCTTTAGGGGGAGCGTACGTGTGAGGGCGCGGGTGAGTGTCAGCGTAAGGGTTAGGATTAGGAGACGGGTGAGTGTCAGGCTTCGGGGAAGGGTTAGGGTTAGGGTTCGGGCTAGGGTTAGGCTTAGGGGACGGGGACGGTTTAGGGTCCAGGTGAGGGTACGACAACGCTTTAGGGGGAGCGTATGTGTGAGGGCGCGGGTGAGTGTCAGCGTACGGGTTAGAATTAGCGGACGGTTTTGGGTCAGGCTTCGGGGAAGGGTTAGGGTTAGGGTTAGGGTTCGGGCTAGGGTTACGGTTAGGGGACGGGGACGGTTTAGGGTCCAGGCACAGGGTACGACAACGCTTTAGGGGGAGCGTACGTGTGAGGGCGCGGGTGAGTGTCAGCGTACGGGTTAGGATTAGGGGACGGGTGAGGGTCAGGCTTCGGGGAAGGGTTAGGGTTAGGGTTTGGGCTATGGTTAGGGTTAGGGGACGGGGACGGTTTAGGGTCCAGGTGAGGGTACGACAACGCTTTAGGGGGAGCGTACGTGTGAGGGCGCGGGTGAGTGTCAGCGTACGGGTTAGGATTAGGGGACGGGTGAGGGTCAGGCTTGGGGGAAGGGTTAGGGTTAGGGTTCGGGTTAGGGGACGGGGACGGTTTAGGGTCCAGGTGAGGGTACGACAACGCTTTAGGGGGAGCGTACGTGTGAGGGCGCGGGTGAGTGTCAGCGTACGGGTTAGGATTAGGGGACGGCTGAGGGTCAGGCTTCGGGGAAGGGTTAGGGTTAGGGTTCGGGCTAGGGTTAGGGTTAGGGGACGGGGACGGTTTAGGGTCCAGGTGAGGGTACGACAAAGCTTTAGGGGGAGCGTACGTGTGAGGGCGCTGGTGAGTGTCAGCGTACGGGTTAGGATTAGGGGACGGGTGAGGGTCAGGCTTCGGGGAAGGCTTAGGGTTAGGGTTCGGGCTAGGGTTAGGGTTAGGGGACGGGGACGGTTTAGGGTCCAGGTGAGGGTATGACAACGCTTTAGGGGGAGCGTACGTGTGAGGGCGCGGGTGAGTGTCAGCGTACGGGTTAGGATTAGGGGACGGGTGAGGGTCAGATTCGGGGAAGGGTTAGGGTTAGGGTTCGGGCTAGGGTTAGGGTTAGGGGACGGGGACGGTTTAGGGTCCAGGTGAGGGTACGACAACGCTTTAGGGGGAGCGTACGTGTGAGGGCGCGGGTGAGTGTCAGCGTACGGGTTAGGATTAGGGGACGGGTGAGGGTCAGGCTTCGGGGAAGGGTTAGGTTTAGGGTTCGGGCTAGGGTTAGGGTTAGGGGACGGGGACGGTTTAGGGTCCAGGTGAAGGTACGACAACGCTTTAGGGGGACCCTACGTGTGAGGGCGCGGGTGAGTGTCAGCGTACGGGTTAGGATTAGGGGACGGGTGAGGGTCAGGCTTCGGGGAAGGTTTAGGGTTAGGGTTCGGGCTAGGGTTAGGTTTAGGGGACTGGGACGGTTTAGGGTCCAGGTGAGGGTACGACAACGCTTTAGGGGGAGCGTACGTGTGAGGGCGCGGGTGAGTGTCAGCGTACGGGTTAGGATTAGGGGACGGGTGAGGGTCAGGCTTCGGGAAAGAGTTAGGGTTAGGGTTCGGGCTAGGGTTAGGGTTAGGGGACGGGGACGGTTTAGGGTCCAGGTGAGGGTACGACAACGCTTTAGGGGGAGCGTACGTGTGAGGGCGCGGGTGAGTGTCAGCGTACGGGTTAGGATTAGGGGACGGGTGAGGGTCAGGCTTGGGGGAAGGGTTAGGGTTAGGGTTCGGGTTAGGGGACTGGGACGGTTTAGGGTCCAGGTGACGGTACGACAACGCTTTAGGGGGAGCGTACGTTTGAGGGCCGGGGTGAGTGTCAGCGTACGGGTTAGGATTAGGGGACGGGTGAGGGTCAGGCTTCGGGGAAGGTTTAGGGTTAGGGTTCGGGCTAGGGTTAGGGTTAGGGGACGGGGACGGTTTAGGGTCCAGGTGAGGGTACGACAACGCTTTAGGGGGAGCGTACGTGTGAGGGCGCGGGTGAGTGTCAGCGTACGGGTTAGGATTAGGGGACGGCTGAGGGTCAGGCTTCGGGGAAGGGTTAGGGTTAGGGTTCGGGCTAGGGTTAGGGTTAGGGGACGGGGACGGTTTAGGGTCCAGGTGAGGGTACGACAACGCTTTAGGGGGAGCGTACGTGTGAGGGCGCTGGTGAGTGTCAGCGTACGGGTTAGGATTAGGGGACGGGTGAGGGTCAGGCTTCGGGGAAGGCTTAGGGTTAGGGTTCGGGCTAGGGTTAGGGTTAGGGGACGGGGACGGTTTAGGGTCCAGGTGAGTGTACGACAACGCTTTAGGGGGAGCGTACGTGTGAGGGCGCGGGTGAGTGTCAGCGTACGGGTTAGGATTAGGGGACGGGTGAGGGTCAGGCTTCGGGGAAGGGTTAGGGTTAGGGTTCGGGCTAGGGTTAGGGTTAGGGGACGGGGACGGTTTAGGGTCCAGGTGAGGGTACGACAACGCTTTAGGGGGAGCGTACGTGTGAGGGCGCGGGTGAGTGTCAGCGTACGGGTTAGGATTAGGGGACGGGTGAGGGTCAGGCTTCGGGGAAGGGTTAGGGTTAGGGTTCGGGCTAGAGTTAGGCTTAGGGGACGGGGACGGTTTAGGGTCCAGGTGAGGGTACGACAACGCTTTAGGGGGAGCGTACGTGTGAGGGCGCGGGTGAGTGTCAGCGTACGGGTTAGGATTAGGAGACGGGTGAGTGTCAGGCTTCGGGGAAGGGTTAGGGTTAGGGTTCGGGCTAGGGTTAGGCTTAGGGGACGGGGACGGTTTAGGGTCCAGGTGAGGGTACGACAACGCTTTAGGGGGAGCGTATGTGTGAGGGCGCGGGTGAGTGTCAGCGTACGGGTTAGGATTAGGGGACGGGTTTGGGTCAGGCTTCGGGGAAGGGTTAGGGTTAGGGTTAGGGTTCGGGCTAGGGTTACGGTTAGGGGACGGGGACGGTTTAGGGTCCAGGTACAGGGTACGACAACGCTTTAGGGGGAGCGTACGTGTGAGGGCGCGGGTGAGTGTCAGCGTACGGGTTAGGATTAGGGGACGGGTGAGGGTCAGGCTTCGGGGAAGGGTTAGGGTTAGGGTTTGGGCTATGGTTAGGGTTAGGGGACGGGGACGGTTTAGGGTCCAGGTGAGGGTACGACAACGCTTTAGGGGGAGCGTACGTGTGAGGGCGCGGGTGAGTGTCAGCGTACGGGTTAGGATTAGGGGACGGGTGAGGGTCAGGCTTGGGGGAAGGGTTAGGGTTAGGGTTCGGGTTAGGGGACGGGGACGGTTTAGGGTCCAGGTGAGGGTACGACAACGCTTTAGGGGGAGCGTACGTGTGAGGGCGCGGGTGAGTGTCAGCGTACGGGTTAGGATTAGGGGACGGCTGAGGGTCAGGCTTCGGGGAAGGGTTAGGGTTAGGGTTCGGGCTAGGGTTAGGGTTAGGGGACGGGGACGGTTTAGGGTCCAGGTGAGGTTACGACAACGCTTTAGGGGGAGCGTACGTGTGAGGGCGCTGGTGAGTGTCAGCGTACGGGTTAGGATTAGGGGACGGGTGAGGGTCAGGCTTCGGGGAAGGGTTAGGGTTAGGGTTCGGGCTAGGGTTAGGGTTAGGGGACGGGGACAGTTTAGGGTCCAGGTGAGGGTACGACAACGCTTTAGGGGGAGCGTACGTGTGAGGCCGCGGGTGAGTGTCAGCGTACGGGTTAGGATTAGGGGACGGGTGAGGGTCAGGCTTCGGGGATGGGTTAGGGTTAGGGTTCGGGCTAGGGTTACGGTTAGGGGACGGGGATCGTTTAGGGTCCAGGTGAAGGTACGACAACGCTTTAGGGGGAGCGTATGTGTGAGGGCGCGGGTGAGTGTCAGCGTACGGGTTAGGATTAGGGGCGGCTGAGGGTCAGGCTTCGGGGAAGGGTTAGGGTTAGGGTTCGGGCTAGGGTTAGGGTTAGGGGACGGGGACGGTTTAGGGTCCAGGTGAGGGTACGACAACGCTTTAGGGGGAGCGTACGTGTGAGGGCGCGGGTGAGTGTCAGCGTACGGGTTAGGATTAGGGGACGGCTGAGGGTCAGGCTTCGGGGAAGGGTTAGGGTTAGGGTTCGGGCTAGGGTTAGGGTTAGGGGACGGGGACGGTTTAGGGTCCAGGTGAGGTTACGACAACGCTTTAGGGGGAGCGTACGTGTGAGGGCGTGGGTGAGTGTCAGCGTATGGGTTAGGATTAGGGGACGAGTGAGGGTCAGGCTTCGGGGAAGGGTTAGGGTTAGGGTTCGGGCTAGGGTTAGGGTTAGGGGACGGGGACGGCTTAGGGTCCAGGTGAGGGTACGACAACGCTTTAGGGGGAGCGTACGTGTGAGGGCGCGGGTGAGTGTCAGCGTACGGGTTAGGATTAGGGGACGGGTGAGGGTCAGGCTTCGGGGAAGGGTTAGGGTTAGGGTTCGGGCTAGGGTTAGGGTTAGGGGACGGGGACGGTTTAGGGTCCAGGAGAGGGTACGAAAACGCTTTAGGGGGAGCGTACGTGTGAGGGCGCGGGTGAGTGTCAGCGTACGGGTTAGGATTAGGGTACGGGTGAGGGTCAGGCTTCGGGGAAGGGTTAGGGTTAGGGTTCGGGCTAGGGTTAGGGTTAGGGGACGGGGACGGTTTAGGGTCCAGGTGAGGGTACGACAACGCTTTAGGGGGAGCGTACGTGTGAGGGCGCGGGTGAGTGTCAGCGTACGGGTTAGGATTAGGGGACGGGTGAGGGTCAGGCTTCGGGGAAGGGTTAGGGTTAGGGTTCGGGCTAGGGTTAGGGTTAGGGGACGGGGACGGTTTACGGTCCAGGTGAGGGTACGACAACGCTTTAGGGGGAGCGTACGTGTGAGGGCACGGGTGAGTGTCAGCGTACGGGTTAGGATTAGGGGACGGGTGAGGGTCAGGCTTCGGGGAAGGGTTAGGGTTAGGGTTCGGGCTAGGGTTAGGGTTAGGGGACGGGGACGGTTTAGGGTCCAGGTGAGGGTACGACAACGCTTTAGGGGGAGCGTACGTGTGAGGGCGCGGGTGAGTGTCAGCGTACGGGTTAGGATTAGGGGACGGCTGAGGGTCAGGCTTCGGGGAAGGGTTAGGGTTAGGGTTCGGGCTAGGGTTAGGGTTAGGGGACGGGGACGGTTTAGGGTCCAGGTGAGGGTACGACAACGCTTTAGGGGGAGCGTACGTGTGAGGGCGTGGGTGAGTGTCAGCGTACGGGTTAGGATTAGGGGACGGGTGAGGGTCAGGGTTCGGGGAAGTGTTAGGGTTAGGGTTCGGGCTAGGGTTAGGGTTAGGGGACGGGGACGGTTTAGGGTCCAGGTGAGGGTACGACAACGCTTTAGGGGGAGCGTACGTGTGAGGGCGCGGGTGAGTGTCAGCGTACGGGTTAGGATTAGGGGACGGGTGAGGGTCAGGCTTCGGGGAAGTGTTAGGGTTAGGGTTCGGGCTAGGGTTAGGGTTAGGGGACGGGGACGGTTTAGGGTCCAGGTGAGGGTACGACAACGCTTTAGGGGGAGCGTACGTGTGAGGGCGCGGGTGAGTGTCAGCGTACGGGTTAGGATTAGGGGACGGGTGAGGGTCAGGCTTCGGGGAAGGGTTAGGGTTAGGGTTCGGGCTAGGGTTAGGCTTAGGGGACGGGGACGGTTTAGGGTTCTGGTGAAGGTACGACAACGCTTTAGGGGGAGCGTACGTGTGAGGGCGCGGGTGAGTGTCAGCGTACGGGTTAGGATTAGGGGACGGGTGAGGGTCAGGCTTCGGGGAAGGGTTAGGGTTATGGTTCGGGCTAGGGTTAGGGTTAGGGGACGGGGACAGTTTAGGGTCCAGGTGAGGGTACGACAACGCTTTAGGGGGAGCGTACGTGTGAGGGCGCGGGTGAGTGTCAGCGTACGGGTTAGGATTAGGGGACGGGTGAGGGTCAGGCTTCGGGGAAGGGTTAGGGTTAGGGTTCGGGCTAGGGTTAGGCTTAGGGGACGGGGACGGTTTAGGGTCCAGGTGAGGGTACGACGACGCTTTAGGGGGAGCGTACGTGTGAGGGCGCGGGTGAGTGTCAGCGTACGGGTTAGGATTAGGGGACGGGTGAGGGTCAGGCTTCGGGGAAGGGTTAGGGTTAGGGTTCGGGCTAGGGTTAGGGTTAGGGGACGGGGACGGTTTAGGGTCCAGGTGAGGGTACGACAACGCTTTAGGGGGACCGTACGTGTGAGGGCGCGGGTGAGTGTCAGCGTACGGGTTAGGATTAGGGGACGGCTGAGGGTCAGGCTTCGGGGAAGGGTTAGGGTTAGGGTTCGGGCTAGGGTTAGGGTTAGGGGACGGGGACGGTTTAGGGTCCAGGTGAGGGTACGACAACGCTTTAGGGGGAGCGTACGTGTGAGGGCGCTGGTGAGTGTCAGCGTACGGGTTAGGATTAGGGGACGGGTGAGTGTCAGGCTTCGGGGAAGGGTTAGGGTTAGGGTTCGGGCTAGGGTTAGGGTTAGGGGACGGGGACGGTTTAGGGTCCAGGTGAGGGTACGACAACGCTTTAGGGGGAGCGTACGTGTGAGGGCGCGGGTGAGTGTCAGCGTACGGGTTAGGATTAGGGGACGGCTGAGGGTCAGGCTTCGGGGAAGGGTTAGGGTTAGGGTTCGGGCTAGGGTTAGGGTTAGGGGACGGGGACGGTTTAGGGTCCAGGTGAGGGTACGACGACGCTTTAGGGGGAGCGTACGTGTGAGGGCGCGGGTGAGTGTCAGCGTACGGGTTAGGATTAGGGGACGGGTGAGGGTCAGGCTTCGGGGAAGGGTTAGGGTTAGGGTTCGGGCTAGGGTTAGGGTTAGGGGACGGGGACGGTTTAGGGTCCAGGTGAGGGTACGACAACGCTTTAGGGGGAGCCTACGTGTGAGGGCGCGGGTGAGTGTCAGCGTACGGGTTAGGATTAGGGGACGGGTAAGGGTCAGGTTTCGGGGAAGGTTTAGGGTTAGGGTTCGGGCTAGGGTTAGGGTTAGGGGACTGGGACGGTTTAGGGTCCAGGTGAGGGTACGACAACGCTTTAGGGGGAGCGTACGTGTTAAGGCGCGGGTGAGTGTCAGCGTACGGGTTAGGATTAGGGGACGGCTGAGGGTCAGGCTTCGGGGAAGGGTTAGGGTTAGGGTTCGGGCTAGGGTTAGGGTTAGGGGACGGGGACGGTTTAGGGTCCAGGTGAGGGTACGACAACGCTTTAGGGGGAGCGTACGTGTGAGGGCGCGGGTGAGTGTCAGCGTACGGGTTAGGATTAGGGGACGGGTGAGGGTCAGGCTTCGGGGAAGGTTTAGGGTTAGGGTTCGGGCTAGGGTTAGGGTTAGGGGCCGGGGACGGTTTAGGGTCCAGGTGAGGGTATGACAACGCTTTAGGGGGAGCGTACGTGTGAGGGCGCGGGTGAGTGTCAGCGTACGGGTTAGGATTAGGGGACGGGTGAGGGTCAGGCTTCGGGGAAGGGTTAGGGTTAGGGTTCGGGCTAGGGTTAGGGTTAGGGGACGGGGACGTTTTAGGGTCCAGGTGAGGGTACGACAACGCTTTAGGGGGAGCGTACATGTGAGGGCGCGGGTGAGTGTCAGCGTACGGGTTAGGATTAGGGGACGGGTGAGGGTCAGGCTTCGGGGAAGGGTTAGGGTTAGGGTTCGGGCTAGGGTTAGGGTTAGGGGACGGGGACGGTTTAGGGTCCAGGTGAGGGTACGACAACGCTTTAGGGGGAGCGTACGTGTGAGGGCGCGGGTGAGTGTCAGCGTACGGGTTAGGATTAGGGGACGGCTGAGGGTCAGGCTTCGGGGAAGGGTTAGGGTTAGGGTTCGGGCTAGGGTTAGGGTTAGTGGACGGGGACGGCTTAGGGTCCAGGTGAGGGTACGACAACGCTTTAGGGGGAGCGTACGTGTGAGGGCGCGGGTGAGTGTCAGCGTACGGGTTAGGATTAGGGGACGGGTGAGTGTCAGGCTTCGGGGAAGGGTTAGGGTTAGGGTTCGGGCTAGGGTTAGGCTTAGGGGACGGGGACGGTTTAGGGTCCAGGTGAGGGTACGACAACGCTTTAGGGGGAGCGTACGTGTGAGGGCGCGGGTGAGTGTCAGCGTACGGGTTAGGATTAGGGGACGGCTGAGGGTCAGGCTTCGGGGAAGGGTTAGGGTTAGGGTTCGGGCTAGGGTTAGGGTTAGGGGACGGGGACGGTTTAGGGTCCAGGTGAGGGTACGACAACGCTTTAGGGGGAGCGTACGTGTGAGGGCGCGGGTGAGTGTCAGCGTACGGGTTAGGATTAGGGGACGGGTGAGGGTCAGGCTTCGGGGAAGGGTTAGGGTTAGGGTTCGGGCTAGGGTTAGGGTTAGGGGACGGGGACGGTTTAGGGTCCAGGTGAGGGTACGACAACGCTTTAGGGGGAGCGTACGTGTGAGGGCGCGGGTGAGTGTCAGCGTACGGGTTAGGATTAGGGGACGGGTGAGGGTCAGGCTTCGGGGAAGGGTTAGGGTTAGGGTTCGGGCTAGGGTTAGGGTTAGGGGACGGGGACGGTTTAGGGTCCAGGTGAGGGTACGACAACGCTTTAGGGGGAGCGTACGTGTGAGGGCGCCGGTGAGTGTCAGCGTACGGGTTAGGATTAGGGGACGGCTGAGTGTCAGGCTTCGGGGAAGGGTTAGGGTTAGGGTTCGGGCAGGGTTAGGGTTAGGGGACGGGGACGGTTTAGGGTCCAGGTGAGGGTACGACAACGCTTTAGGGGGAGCGTACGTGTGAGGGCGCGGGTGAGTGTCAGCGTACGGGTTAGGATTAGGGGACGGGTGAGGGTCAGGCTTCGGGGAAGGGTTAGGGTTAGGGTTCGGGCTAGGGTTAGGCTTAGGGGACGGGGACAGTTTAGGGTTCTGGTGAGGGTACGACAACGCTTTAGGGGGAGCGTACCTGTGAGGGCGCGGGTGAGTGTCAGCGTACGGGTTAGGATTAGGGGACGGCTGAGGGTCAGGCTTCGGGGAAGGGTTAGGGTTAGGGTTCGGGCTAGGGTTAGGGTTAGGGGACGGGGACGGTTTAGGGTCCAGGTGAGTGTACGACAACGCTTTAGGGGGAGCGTACGTGTGAGGGCGCGGGTGAGTGTCAGCGTACGGGTTAGGATTAGGGGACGGGTGAGGGTCAGGCTTCGGGGAAGGGTTAGGGTTAGGGTTCGGGCTAAGGTTAGGGTTAGGGGACGGGGACGGTTTAGGGTCCAGGTGAGGGTACGACAACGCTTTAGTGGGAGCGTACGTGTGAGGGCGCGGGTGAGTGTCAGCGTACGGGTTAGGATTAGGGGACGGGTGAGGGTCAGGCTTCGGGGAAGGGTTAGGGTTAGGGTTCGGGCTAGGGTTAGGGTTGGGGGACGGGGACGGTTTAGGGTCCAGGTGAGGGTACGACAACGCTTTAGGGGGAGCGTACGTGTGAGGGCGCGGGTGAGTGTCAGCGTACGGGTTAGGATTAGGGGACGGGTGAGGGTCAGGCTTCGGGGAAGGGTTAGGGTTAGGGTTCGGGCTATGGTTAGGGTTAGGGGACGGGGACGGTTTAGGGTCCAGGTGAGGGTACGAGAACGCTTTAGGGGGAGCGTACGTGTGAGGGCACGGGTGAGTGTCAGCGTACGGGTTAGGATTAGGGGACGGCTGAGGGTCAGGCTTCGGGGAAGGGTTAGGGTTAGGGTTCGGGCTAGGGTTAGGGTTAGGGGACGGGGACGGTTTAGGGTCCAGGTGAGGGTACGACAACGCTTTAGGGGGAGCGTACGTGTGAGGGCGCGGGTGAGTGTCAGCGTACGGGTTAGGATTAGGGGACGGGTGAGGGTCAGGCTTCGGGGAAGGGTTAGGGTTAGGGTTCGGGCTAGGGTTAGGGTTAGGGGACGGGGACGGTTTAGGGTCCAGGTGAGGGTACGACAACGCTTTAGGGGGAGCGTACATGTGAGGGCGCGGGTGAGTGTCAGCGTACGGGTTAGGATTAGGGGACGGGTGAGGGTCAGGCTTCGGGGAAGGGTTAGGGTTAGGGTTCGGGCTAGGGTTAGGGGACGGGGACGGTTTAGGGTCCAGGTGAGGGTACGACAACGCTTTAGGGGGAGCGTACGTGTGAGGGCGCGGGTGAGTGTCAGCGTACGGGTTAGGATTAGGGGACGGGTGAGGGTCAGGCTTCGGGGAAGAGTTAGGGTTAGGGTTCGGGCTAGGGTTAGGGTTAGGGGACGGGGACGGTTTAGGGTCCAGGTGAGGGTACGACAAGGCTTTAGGGGGAGCGAACGTGTGAGGGCGCGGGTGAGTGTCAGCGTACGGGTTAGGATTAGGGGACGGGTGAGGGTCAGGCTTCGGGGAAGGGTTAGGGTTAGGGTTCGGGCTAGGGTTAGGCTTAGGGGACGGGGACGGTTTAGGGTCCAGGTGAGGGTACGACAACGCTTTAGGGGGAGCGTACGTGTGAGGGCGCGGGTGAGTGTCAGCGTACAGGTTAAGATTAGGGGACGGGTGAGGGTCAGGCTTCGGGGAAGGGTTAGGGTTAGGGTTCGGGCTAGGGTTAGGGTTAGGGGACGGGGACGGTTTAGGGTCCAGGTGAGGGTACGACAACGCTTTAGGGGGAGCGTACGTGTGAGGGCGCGGGTTAGTGTCAGCGTACGGGTTAGGATTAGGGGACGGGTGAGGGTCAGGCTTCGGGGAAGTGTTAGGGTTAGGGTTCGGGCTAGAGTTAGGCTTAGGGGACGGGGACGGTTTAGGGTCCAGGTGAGGGTACGACAACGCTTTAGGGGGAGCGTACGTGTGAGGGCGCGGGTGAGTGTCAGCGTACGGGTTAGGATTAGGAGACGGGTGAGTGTCAGGCTTCGGGGAAGGGTTAGGGTTAGGGTTCGGGCTAGGGTTAGGCTTAGGGGACGGGGACGGTTTAGGGTCCAGGTGAGGGTACGACAACGCTTTAGGGGGAGCGTATGTGTGAGGGCGCGGGTGAGTGTCAGCGTACGGGTTAGGATTAGGGGACGGGTTTGGGTCAGGCTTCGGGGAAGGGTTAGGGTTAGGGTTAGGGTTCGGGCTAGGGTTACGGTTAGGGGACGGGGACGGTTTAGGGTCCAGGTACAGGGTACGACAACGCTTTAGGGGGAGCGTACGTGTGAGGGCGCGGGTGAGTGTCAGCGTACGGGTTAGGATTAGGGGACGGGTGAGGGTCAGGCTTCGGGGAAGGGTTAGGGTTAGGGTTTGGGCTATGGTTAGGGTTAGGGGACGGGGGCGGTTTAGGGTCCAGGTGAGGGTACGAGAACGCTTTAGGGGGAGCGTACGTGTGAGGGCGCGGGTGAGTGTCAGCGTACGGGTTAGGATTAGGGGACGGGTGAGGGTCAGGCTTGGGGGAAGGGTTAGGGTTAGGGTTCGGGCTAGGGTTAGGGTTAGGGGACGGGGACGGTTTAGGGTCCAGGTGAGGGTACGACAACGCTTTAGGGGGAGCGTACGTTTGAGGGCCGGGGTGAGTGTCAGCGTACGGGTTAGGATTAGGGGACGGGTGAGTGTCAGGCTTCGGGGAAGGTTTAGGGTTAGGGTTCGGGCTAGGGTTAGGGTTAGGGGACGGGGACGGTTTAGGGTCCAGGTGAGGGTACGACAACGCTTTAGGGGGAGCGTACATGTGAGGGCGCGGGTGAGTGTCAGCGTACGGGTTAGGATTAGGGGACGGCTGAGGGTCAGGCTTCGGGGAAGGGTTAGGGTTAGGGTTCGGGCTAGGGTTAGGGTTAGGGGACGGGGACGGTTTAGGGTCCAGGTGAGGGTACGACAACGCTTTAGGGGGAGCGTACGTGTGAGGGCGCTGGTGAGTGTCAGCGTACGGGTTAGGATTAGGGGACGGGTGAGGGTCAGGCTTCGGGGAAGGCTTAGGGTTAGGGTTCGGGCTAGGGTTAGGGTTAGGGGACGGGGACGGTTTAGGGTCCAGGTGAGTGTACGACAACGCTTTAGGGGGAGCGTACGTGTGAGGGCGCGGGTGAGTGTCAGCGTACGGGTTAGGATTAGGGGACGGGTGAGGGTCAGGCTTCGGGGAAGGGTTAGGGTTAGGGTTCGGGCTAGGGTTAGGGTTAGGGGACGGGGACGGTTTAGGGTCCAGGTGAGGGTACGACAACGCTTTAGGGGGAGCGTACGTGTGAGGGCGCGGGTGAGTGTCAGCGTACGGGTTAGGATTAGGGGACGGGTGAGGGTCAGGCTTCGGGGAAGGGTTAGGGTTAGGGTTCGGGCTAGGGTTAGGGTTAGGGGACGGGGACGGTTTAGGGTCCAGGTGAGGGTACGACAACGCTTTAGGGGGAGCCTACGTGTGAGGGCGCGGGTGAGTGTCAGCGTACGGGTTAGGATTAGGGGACGGGTGAGGGTCAGGCTTCGGGGAAGGTTTAGGGTTAGGGTTCGGGCTAGGGTTAGGTTTAGGGGACTGGGATGGTTTAGGGTCCAGGTGAGGGTACGACAACGCTTTAGGGGGAGCGTACGTGTGAAGGCGCGGGTGAGTGTCAGCGTACGGGTTAGGATTAGGGGACGGCTGAGGGTCAGGCTTCGGGGAAGGGTTAGGGTTAGGGTTCGGGCTAGGGTTAGGGTTAGGGGACGGGGACGGTTTAGGGTCCAGGTGAGGGTACGACAACGCTTTAGGGGGAGCGTACATGTGAGGGCGCGGGTGAGTGTCAGCGTACGGGTTAGGATTAGGGGACGGGTGAGGGTCAGGCTTCAGGGAAGGTTTAGGGTTAGGGTTCGGGCTAGGGTTAGGGTTAGGGGCCGGGGACGGTTTAGGGTCCAGGTGAGGGTATGACAACGCTTTAGGGGGAGTGTACGTGTGAGGGCGCGGGTGAGTGTCAGCGTACGGGTTAGGATTAGGGGACGGGTGAGGGTCAGGCTTCGGGGAAGTGTTAGGGTTAGGGTTCGGGCTAGGGTTAGGGTTAGGGGACGGGGACGGTTTAGGGTCCAGGTGAGGGTACGACAACGCTTTAGGGGGAGCGTACGTGTGAGGGCGCGGGTGAGTGTCAGCGTACGGGTTAGGATTAGGGGACGGGTGAGTGTCAGGCTTCGGGAAAGGGTTAGGGTTAGGGTTCGGGCTAGGGTTAGGGTTAGGGGACGGGGACGGTTTAGGGTCCAGGTGAGGGTACGACAACGCTTTAGGGGGAGCGTACGTGTGAGGGCGCGGGTGAGTGTCAGCGTACGGGTTAGGATTAGGGGACGGCTGAGGGTCAGGCTTTGGGGAAGGGTTAGGGTTAGGGTTCGGGCTAGGGTTAGGGTTAGGGGACGGGGACGGTTTAGGGTCCAGGTGAGGGTACGACAACGCTTTAGGGGGAGCGTACGTGTGAGGGCGCGGGTGAGTGTCAGCGTATGGTTTAGGATTAGGGGACGGGTGAGGGTCAGGCTTCGGGGAAGGGTTAGGGTTAGGGTTCGGGCTAGGGTTAGGGTTAGGGGACGGGGACGGCTTAGGGTCCAGGTGAGGGTACGACAACGCTTTAGGGGGAGCGTACGTGTGAGGGCGCGGGTGAGTGTCAGCGTACGGGTTGGGATTAGGGGACGGGTGAGGGTCAGGCTTCGGGGAAGGGTTAGGGTTAGGGTTCGGGCTAGGGTTAGGCTTAGGGGACGGGGACGGTTTAGGGTCCAGGTGAGGGTACGACAACGCTTTAGGGGGAGCGTACGTGTGAGGGCGCGGGTGAGTGTCAGCGTACGGGTTAGGATTAGGGGACGGGTGAGGGTCAGGCTTCGGGGAAGTGTTAGGGTTAGGGTTCGGGCTAGGGTTAGGCTTAGGGGACGGGGACGGTTTAGGGTCCAGGTGAGGGTACGACAACGCTTTAGGGGGAGCGTACGTGTGAGGGCGCGGGTGAGTGTCAGCTTTCGGGTTAGGATTAGGGGACGGGTGAGGGTCAGGCTTCGGGGAAGGGTTAGGGTTAGGGTTCGGGCTAGGGTTAGGGTTAGGGGACGGGGACGGTTTAGGGTCCAGGTGAGGGTACAACAACGCTTTAGGGGGAGCGTACGTGTGAGGGCGCGGGTGAGTGTCAGCGTACGGGTTAGGATTAGGGGACGGGTGAGGGTCAGGCTTCGGGGAAGGGTTAGGGTTAGGGTTCGGGCTAGGGTTAGGCTTAGGGGACGGGGACGGTTTAGGGTCCAGGTGAGGGTACGACAACGCTTTAGGGGGAGCGTACGTGTGAGGGCGTGGGTGAGTGTCAGCGTACGGGTTAGGATTAGGGGACGGGTGAGGGTCAGGCTTCGGGGAAGTGTTAGGGTTAGGGTTCGGGCTAGGATTAGGGTTAGGGGACGGGGACGGTTTAGGGTCCAGGTGAGGGTACGACAACGCTTTAGGGGGACCGTACGTGTGAGGGCGCGGGTGAGTGTCAGCGTACGGGTTAGGATTAGGGGACGGGTGAGGGTCAGGCTTCGGGGAAGTGTTAGGGTTAGGGTTCGGGCTAGGGTTAGGGTTAGGGGACGGGGACAGTTTAGGGTCCAGGTGAGGGTACGACAACGCTTTAGGGGGAGCGTACGTGTGAGGGCGCGGGTGAGTGTCAGCGTACGGGTTAGGATTAGGGGACGGGTGAGGGTCAGGCTTCGGGGATGGGTTAGGGTTAGGGTTCGGGCTAGGGTTAGGGTTAGGGGACGGGAACGGTTTAGGGTCCAGGTGAGGGTACGACAACGCTTTAGGGGGAGCGTACGTGTGAGGGCGCGGGTGAGTGTCAGCGTACGGGTTAGGATTAGGGGACGGGTGAGGGTCAGGCTTCGGGGAAGGGTTAGGGTTAGGGTTCGGGCTAGGGTTAGGGTTAGGGGACGGGGACGGTTTACGGTCCAGTTGAGGGTACGACAACGCTTTAGGGGGAGCGTACGTGTGAGGGCACGGGTGAGTGTCAGCGTACGGGTTAGGATTAGGGGACGGGTGAGGGTCAGGCTTCGGGGAAGGGTTAGGGTTAGGGTTCGGGCTAGGGTTAGGGTTAGGGGACGGGGACGGTTTAGGGTCCAGGTGAGGGTACGACAACGCTTTAGGGGGAGCGTACGTGTGAGGGCGCGGGTGAGTGTCAGCGTACGGGTTAGGATTAGGGGACGGCTGAGGGTCAGGCTTCGGGGAAGGGTTAGGTTTAGGGTTCGGGCTAGGGTTAGGGTTAGGGGACGGGGACGGTTTAGGGTCCAGGTGAGGGTACGACAACGTTTTAGGGGGAGCCTACGTGTGAGGGCGCGGGTGAGTGTCAGCGTACGGGTTAGGATTAAGGGACGGGTGAGGGTCAGGCTTCGGGGAAGGGTTAGGGTTAGGGTTCGGGCTAGGGTTAGGGTTAGGGGACGGGGACGGTTTAGGGTCCAGGTGAGGGTACGACAACGCTTTAGGGGGAGCGTACGTGTGAGGGCGCGGGTGAGTGTCAGCGTACGGGTTAGGATTAGGGGACGGGTGAGGGTCAGGCTTCGGGGAAGGGTTAGGGTTAGGGTTCGGGCTAGGGTTAGGGTTAGGGGACGGGGACGGTTTAGGGTCCAGGTGAGGGTACGACAACGCTTTAGGGGGAGCGTACGTGTGAGGGCGCGGGTGAGTGTCAGCGTACGGGTTAGGATTAGGGGACGGGTGAGGGTCAGGCTTCGGGGAAGGGTTAGGGTTAGGGTTTGGGCTAGGGTTAGGGTTAGGGGACGGGGACGGTTTAGGGTCCAGGTGAGGGTACGACAACGCTTTAGGGGGAGCGTACGTGTGAGGGCGCGGGTGAGTGTCAGCGTACGGGTTAGGATTAGGGGACGGGTGAGGGTCAGGCTTCGGGGAAGGGTTAGGGTTAGGGTTCGGGCTAGGGTTAGGGTTAGGGGACGGGGACGGTTTAGGGTCCAGGTGAGGGTACGACAACGCTTTATGGGGAGCGTACGTGTGAGGGCGTGGGTGAGTGTCAGCGTATGGTTTAGGATTAGGGGACGGGTGAGGGTCAGGCTTCGGGGAAGGGTTAGGGTTAGGGTTCGGGCTAGGGTTAGGGTTAGGGGACGGGGACGGCTTAGGGTCCAGGTGAGGGTACGACAACGCTTTAGGGGGAGCGTACGTGTGAGGGCGCGGGTGAGTGTCAGCGTACGGGTTAGGATTAGGGGACGGGTGAGGGTCAGGCTTCGGGGAAGGGTTAGGGTTAGGGTTCGGGCTAGGGTTAGGCTTAGGGGACGGGGACGGTTTAGGGTCCAGGTGTGGGTACGACAACGCTTTAGGGGGAGCGTACGTGTGAGGGCGCGGGTGAGTGTCAGCGTACGGGTTAGGATTAGGGGACGGGTGAGGGTCAGGCTTCGGGGAAGGGTTAGGGTTAGGGTTCGGGCTAGGGTTAGGGTTAGGGGACGGGGACGGTTTAGGGTCCAGGTGAGGGTACGGCAACGCTTTAGGGGGAGCGTACGTGTGAGGGCGCGGGTGAGTGTCAGCGTACGGGTTAGGATTAGGGGACGGGTGAGGGTCAGGCTTCGGGGAAGGGTTAGGGTTAGGGTTCGGGCTAGGGTTAGGGTTAGGGGACGGGGACGGTTTAGGGTCCAGGTGAGGGTACGACAACGCTTTAGGGGGAGCGTACGTGTGAGGGCGCGGGTGAGTGTCAGCGTACGGGTTAGGATTAGGGGACGGGTGAGGGTCAGGCTTCGGGGAAGGGTTAGGGTTAGGGTTCGGGCTATGGTTAGGGTTAGGGGACGGGGACGGTTTAGGGTCCAGGTGAGGGTACGAGAACGCTTTAGGGGGAGCGTACGTGTGAGGGCACGGGTGAGTGTCAGCGTACGGGTTAGGATTAGGGGACGGCTGAGGGTCAGGCTTCGGGGAAGGGTTAGGGTTAGGGTTCGGGCTAGGGTTAGGGTTAGGAGACGGGGACGGTTTAGGGTCCAGGTGAGGGTACGACAACGCTTTAGGGGGAGCGTACGTGTGAGGGCGCGGGTGAGTGTCAGCGTACGGGTTAGGATTAGGGGACGGGTGAGGGTCAGGCTTCGGGGAAGGGTTAGGGTTAGGGTTCGGGCTAGGGTTAGGGTTAGGGGACGGGGACGGTTTAGGGTCTAGGTGAGGGTACGACAACGCTTTAGGGGGAGCGTACGTGTGAGGGCGCGGGTGAGTGTCAGCGTACGGGTTAGGATTAGGGGACGGGTGAGGGTCAGGCTTCGGGGAAGGGTTAGGGTTAGGGTTCGGGCTAGAGTTAGGCTTAGGGGACGGGGACGGTTTAGGGTCCAGGTGAGGGTACGACAACGCTTTAGGGGGAGCGTACGTGTGAGGGCGCGGGTGAGTGTCAGCGTACGGGTTAGGATTAGGAGACGGGTGAGTGTCAGGCTTCGGGGAAGGGTTAGGGTTAGGGTTCGGGCTAGGGTTAGGCTTAGGGGACGGGGACGGTTTAGGGTCCAGGTGAGGGTACGACAACGCTTTAGGGGGAGCGTATGTGTGAGGGCGCGGGTGAGTGTCAGCGTACGGGTTAGGATTAGGGGACGGGTTTGGGTCAGGCTTCGGGGAAGGGTTAGGGTTAGGGTTAGGGTTCGGGCTAGGGTTACGGTTAGGGGACGGGGACGGTTTAGAGTCCAGGTACAGGGTACGACAACGCTTTAGGGGGAGCGTACGTGTGAGGGCGCGGGTGAGTGTCAGCGTACGGGTTAGGATTAGGGGACGGGTGAGGGTCAGGCTTGGGGGAAGGGTTAGGGTTAGGGTTCGGGTTAGGGGACGGGGACGGTTTAGGGTCCAGGTGAGGGTACGACAACGCTTTAGGGGGAGCGTACCTTTGAGGGCCGGGGTGAGTGTCAGCGTACGGGTTAGGATTAGGGGACGGGTGAGGGTCAGGCTTCGGGGAAGGTTTAGGGTTAGGGTTCGGGCTAGGGTTAGGGTTAGGGGACGGGGACGGTTTAGGGTCCAGGTGAGGGTACGACAACGCTTTAGGGGGAGCGTACGTGTGAGGGCGCGGGTGAGTGTCAGCGTACGGGTTAGGATTAGGGGACGGCTGAGGGTCAGGCTTCGGGGAAGGGTTAGGGTTAGGGTTCGGGCTAGGGTTAGGGTTAGGGGACGGGGACGGTTTAGGGTCCAGGTGAGGGTACGACAACGCTTTAGGGGGAGCGTACGTGTGAGGGCGCTGGTGAGTGTCAGCGTACGGGTTAGGATTAGGGGACGGGTGAGGGTCAGGCTTCGGGGAAGGCTTAGGGTTAGGGTTCGGGCTAGGGTTAGGGTTAGGGGACGGGGACGGTTTAGGGTCCAGGTGAGTGTACGACAACGCTTTAGGGGGAGCGTACGTGTGAGGGCGCGGGTGAGTGTCAGCGTACGGGTTAGGATTAGGGGACGGGTGAGGGTCAGGCTTCGGGGAAGGGTTAGGGTTAGGGTTCGGGCTAGGGTTAGGGTTAGGGGACGGGGACGGTTTAGGGTCCAGGTGAGGGTACGACAACGCTTTAGGGGGAGCGTACGTGTGAGGGCGCGGGTGAGTGTCAGCGTACGGGTTAGGATTAGGGGACGGGTGAGTGTCAGGCTTCGGGGAAGGGTTAGGGTTAGGGTTCGGGCTAGAGTTAGGCTTAGGGGACGGGGACGGTTTAGGGTCCAGGTGAGGGTACGACAACGCTTTAGGGGGAGCGTATGTGTGAGGGCGCGGGTGAGTGTCAGCGTACGGGTTAGGATTAGGGGACGGGTTTGGGTCAGGCTTCGGGGAAGGGTTAGGGTTAGGGTTAGGGTTCGGGCTAGGGTTACGGTTAGGGGACGGGGACGGTTTAGGGTCCAGGTACAGGGTACGACAACGCTTTAGGGGGAGCGTACGTGTGAGGGCGCGGGTGAGTGTCAGCGTACGGGTTAGGATTAGGGGACGGGTGAGGGTCAGGCTTCGGGGAAGGGTTAGGGTTAGGGTTTGGGCTATGGTTAGGGTTAGGGGACGGGGACAGTTTAGGGTCCAGGTGAGGGTACGACAACGCTTTAGGGGGAGCGTACGTGTGAGGGCGCGGGTGAGTGTCAGCGTACGGGTTAGGATTAGGGGACGGGTGAGGGTCAGGCTTGGGGGAAGGGTTAGGGTTAGGGTTCGGGTTAGGGGACGGGGACGGTTTAGGGTCCAGGTGAGGGTACGACAACGCTTTAGGGGGAGCGTACGTGTGAGGGCGCGGGTGAGTGTCAGCGTACGGGTTAGGATTAGGGGACGGCTGAGGGTCAGGCTTCGGGGAAGGGTTAGGGTTAGGGTTCGGGCTAGGGTTAGGGTTAGGGGACGGGGACGGTTTAGGGTCCAGGTGAGGGTACGACAAAGCTTTAGGGGGAGCGTACGTGTGAGGGCGCTGGTGAGTGTCAGCGTACGGGTTAGGATTAGGGGACGGGTGAGGGTCAGGCTTCGGGGAAGGCTTAGGGTTAGGGTTCGGGCTAGGGTTAGGGTTAGGGGACGGGGACGGTTTAGGGTCCAGGTGAGGGTACGACAACGCTTTAGGGGGAGCGTACGTGTGAGGGCGCGGGTGAGTGTCAGCGTACGGGTTAGGATTAGGGGACGGGTGAGGGTCAGGCTTCGGGGAAGGGTTAGGGTTAGGGTTCGGGCTAGGGTTAGGGTTAGGGGACGGGGACGGTTTAGGGTCCAGGTGAGGGTACGACAACGCTTTAGGGGGAGCGTACGTGTGAGGGCGCGGGTGAGTGTCAGCGTACGGGTTAGGATTAGGGGACGGGTGAGGGTCAGGCTTCGGGGAAGGGTTAGGTTTAGGGTTCGGGCTAGGGTTAGGGTTAGGGGACGGGGACGGTTTAGGGTCCAGGTGAAGGTACGACAACGCTTTAGGGGGACCCTACGTGTGAGGGCACGGGTGAGTGTCAGCGTACGGGTTAGGATTAGGGGACGGGTGAGGGTCAGGCTTCGGGGAAGGTTTAGGGTTAGGGTTCGGGCTAGGGTTAGGTTTAGGGGACTGGGACGGTTTAGGGTCCAGGTGAGGGTACGACAACGCTTTAGGGGGAGCGTACGTGTGAGGGCGCGGGTGAGTGTCAGCGTACGGGTTAGGATTAGGGGACGGGTGAGGGTCAGGCTTCGGGAAAGGGTTAGGGTTAGGGTTCGGGCTAGGGTTAGGGTTAGGGGACGGGGACGGTTTAGGGTCCAGGTGAGGGTACGACAACGCTTTAGGGGGAGCGTACGTGTGAGGGCGCGGGTGAGTGTCAGCGTACGGGTTAGGATTAGGGGACGGGTGAGGGTCAGGCTTGGGGGAAGGGTTAGGGTTAGGGTTCGGGTTAGGGGACGGGGACGGTTTAGGGTCCAGGTGAGGGTACGACAACGCTTTAGGGGGAGCGTACGTTTGAGGGCCGGGGTGAGTGTCAGCGTACGGGTTAGGATTAGGGGACGGGTGAGGGTCAGGCTTCGGGGAAGGTTTAGGGTTAGGGTTCGGGCTAGGGTTAGGGTTAGGGGACGGGGACGGTTTAGGGTCCAGGTGAGGGTACGACAACGCTTTAGGGGGAGCGTACGTGTGAGGGCGCGGGTGAGTGTCAGCGTACGGGTTAGGATTAGGGGACGGCTGAGGGTCAGGCTTCGGGGAAGGGTTAGGGTTAGGGTTCGGGCTAGGGTTAGGGTTAGGGGACGGGGACGGTTTAGGGTCCAGGTGAGGGTACGACAACGCTTTAGGGGGAGCGTACGTGTGAGGGCGCTGGTGAGTGTCAGCGTACGGGTTAGGATTAGGGGACGGGTGAGGGTCAGGCTTCGGGGAAGGCTTAGGGTTAGGGTTCGGGCTAGGGTTAGGGTTAGGGGACGGGGACGGTTTAGGGTCCAGGTGAGTGTACGACAACGCTTTAGGGGGAGCGTACGTGTGAGGGCGCGGGTGAGTGTCAGCGTACGGGTTAGGATTAGGGGACGGGTGAGGGTCAGGCTTCGGGGAAGGGTTAGGGTTAGGGTTCGGGCTAGGGTTAGGGTTAGGGGACGGGGACGGTTTAGGGTCCAGGTGAGGGTACGACAACGCTTTAGGGGGAGCGTACGTGTGAGGGCGCGGGTGAGTGTCAGCGTACGGGTTAGGATTAGGGGACGGGTGAGGGTCAGGCTTCGGGGAAGGGTTAGGGTTAGGGTTCGGGCTAGAGTTAGGCTTAGGGGACGGGGACGGTTTAGGGTCCAGGTGAGGGTACGACAACGCTTTAGGGGGAGCGTACGTGTGAGGGCGCGGGTGAGTGTCAGCGTACGGGTTAGGATTAGGAGACGGGTGAGTGTCAGGCTTCGGGGAAGGGTTAGGGTTAGGGTTCGGGCTAGGGTTAGGCTTAGGGGACGGGGACGGTTTAGGGTCCAGGTGAGGGTACGACAACGCTTTAGGGGGAGCGTATGTGTGAGGGCGCGGGTGAGTGTCAGCGTACGGGTTAGGATTAGGGGACGGGTTTGGGTCAGGCTTCGGGGAAGGGTTAGGGTTAGGGTTAGGGTTCGGGCTAGGGTTACGGTTAGGGGACGGGGACGGTTTAGGGTCCAGGTACAGGGTACGACAACGCTTTAGGGGGAGCGTACGTGTGAGGGCGCGGGTGAGTGTCAGCGTACGGGTTAGGATTAGGGGACGGGTGAGGGTCAGGCTTCGGGGAAGGGTTAGGGTTAGGGTTTGGGCTATGGTTAGGGTTAGGGGACGGGGACGGTTTAGGGTCCAGGTGAGGGTACGACAACGCTTTAGGGGGAGCGTACGTGTGAGGGCGCGGGTGAGTGTCAGCGTACGGGTTAGGATTAGGGGACGGGTGAGGGTCAGGCTTGGGGGAAGGGTTAGGGTTAGGGTTCGGGTTAGGGGACGGGGACGGTTTAGGGTCCAGGTGAGGGTACGACAACGCTTTAGGGGGAGCGTACGTGTGAGGGCGCTGGTGAGTGTCAGCGTACGGGTTAGGATTAGGGGACGGGTGAGGGTCAGGCTTCGGGGAAGGGTTAGGGTTAGGGTTCGGGCTAGGGTTAGGGTTAGGGGACGGGGACGGTTTAGGGTCCAGGTGAGGGTACGACAACGCTTTAGGGGGAGCGTACGTGTGAGGGCGCGGGTGAGTGTCAGCGTACGGGTTAGGATTAGGGGACGGGTGAGGGTCAGGCTTCGGGGAAGGGTTAGGGTTAGGGTTCGGGCTAGGGTTAGGGTTAGGGGACGGGGACGGTTTAGGGTCCAGGTGAGGGTACGACAACGCTTTAGGGGGAGCGTACGTGTGAGGGCGCGGGTGAGTGTCAGCGTACGGGTTAGGATTAGGGGACGGGTGAGGGTCAGGCTTCGGGGAAGGGTTAGGTTTAGGGTTCGGGCTAGGGTTAGGGTTAGGGGACGGGGACGGTTTAGGGTCCAGGTGAGGGTACGACAACGCTTTAGGGGGACCCTACGTGTGAGGGCGCGGGTGAGTGTCAGCGTACGGGTTAGGATTAGGGGACGGGTGAGGGTCAGGCTTCGGGGAAGGTTTAGGGTTAGGGTTCGGGCTAGGGTTAGGTTTAGGGGACTGGGACGGTTTAGGGTCCAGGTGAGGGTACGACAACGCTTTAGGGGGAGCGTACGTGTGAGGGCGCGGGTGAGTGTCAGCGTACGGGTTAGGATTAGGGGACGGGTGAGGGTCCGGCTTCGGGAAAGGGTTAGGGTTAGGGTTCGGGCTAGGGTTAGGGTTAGGGGACGGGGACGGTTTAGGGTCCAGGTGAGGGTACGACAACGCTTTAGGGGGAGCGTACGTGTGAGGGCGCGGGTGAGTGTCAGCGTACGGGTTAGGATTAGGGGACGGCTGAGGGTCAGGCTTTGGGGAAGGGTTAGGGTTAGGGTTCGGGCTAGGGTTAGGGTTAGGGGACGGGGACGGTTTAGGGTCCAGGTGAGGGTACGACAACGCTTTAGGGGGAGCGTACGTGTGAGGGCGCGGGTGAGTGTCAGCGTATGGGTTAGGATTAGGGGACGGGTGAGGGTCAGGTTTCGGGGAAGGGTTAGGGTTAGGGTTCGGGCTAGGGTTAGGGTTAGGGGATGGGGACGGTTTAGGGTCCAGGTGAGGGTACGACAACGCTTTAGGGGGAGCGTACGTGTGAGGGCGCGGGTGAGTGTCAGCGTACGGGTTAGGATTAGGGGACGGGTGAGGGTCAGGCTTCGGGGAAGGGTTAGGGTTAGGGTTCGGGCTAGGGTTAGGGTTAGGGGACGGGGACGGTTTAGGGTCCAGGTGAGGGTACGACAACGCTTTAGGGGGAGCGTACGTGTGAGGGCGCGGGTGAGTGTCAGCGTACGGGTTAGGATTAGGGGACGGGTGAGGGTCAGGCTTCGGGGAAGTGTTAGGGTTAGGGTTCGGGCTAGGGTTAGGGTTAGGGGACGGGGAAGGTTTAGGGTCCAGGTGAGGGTACGACAACGCTTTAGGGGGAGAGTACGTGTGAGGGCGTGGGTGAGTGTCAGCGTACGAGTTAGGATTAGGGGACGGGTGAGGGTCAGGCTTCGGGGAAGGGTTAGGGTTAGGGTTCGGGCTAGGGTTAGGGTTAGGGGATGGGGACGGTTTAGGGTCCAGGTGAGGGTACGACAACGCTTTAGGGGGAGCGTACGTGTGAGGGCGCGGGTGAGTGTCAGCGTACGGGTTAGGATTAGGGGACGGGTGAGGGTCAGGCTTCGGGGAAGGGTTAGGTTTAGGGTTCGGGCTAGGGTTAGGGTTAGGGGACGGGGACGGTTTAGGGTCCAGGTGAGGGTACGACAACGCTTTAGGGGGAGCGTACGTGTGAGGGCGCGGGTGAGTGTCAGCGTATGGTTTAGGATTAGGGGACGGGTGAGGGTCAGGCTTCGGGGAAGGGTTAGGGTTAGGGTTCGGGCTAGGGTTAGGGTTAGGGGACGGGGACGGCTTAGGGTCCAGGTGAGGGTACGACAACGCTTTAGGGGGAGCGTACGTGTGAGGGCGCGGGTGAGTGTCAGCGTACGGTTTAGGATTAGGGGACGGGTGAGGGTCAGGCTTCGGGGAAGGGTTAGGGTTAGGGTTCGGGCTAGGGTTAGGCTTAGGGGACGGGGACGGTTTAGGGTCCAGGTGAGGGTACGACAACGCTTTAGGGGGAGCGTACGTGTGAGGGCGCGGGTGAGTGTCAGCGTACGGGTTAGGATTAGGGGACGGGTGAGGGTCAGGCTTCGGGGAAGGGTTAGGGTTAGGGTTTGGGCTATGGTTAGGGTTAGGGGACGGGGACGGTTTAGGGTCCAGGTGAGGGTACGACAACGCTTTAGGGGGAGCGTACGTGTGAGGGCGCGGGTGAGTGTCAGCGTACGGGTTAGGATTAGGGGACGGGTGAGGGTCAGGCTTGGGGGAAGGGTTAGGGTTAGGGTTCGGGTTAGGGGACGGGGACGGTTTAGGGTCCAGGTGAGGGTACGACAACGCTTTAGGGGGAGCGTACGTGTGAGGGCGCTGGTGAGTGTCAGCGTACGGGTTAGGATTAGGGGACGGGTGAGGGTCAGGCTTCGGGGAAGGGTTAGGGTTAGGGTTCGGGCTAGGGTTAGGGTTAGGGGACGGGGACGGTTTAGGGTCCAGGTGAGGGTACGACAACGCTTTAGGGGGAGCGTACGTGTGAGGGCGCGGGTGAGTGTCAGCGTACGGGTTAGGATTAGGGGACGGGTGAGGGTCAGGCTTCGGGGAAGGGTTAGGGTTAGGGTTCGGGCTAGGGTTAGGGTTAGGGGACGGGGACGGTTTAGGGTCCAGGTGAGGGTACGACAACGCTTTAGGGGGAGCGTACGTGTGAGGGCGCGGGTGAGTGTCAGCGTACGGGTTAGGATTAGGGGACGGGTGAGGGTCAGGCTTCGGGGAAGGGTTAGGTTTAGGGTTCGGGCTAGGGTTAGGGTTAGGGGACGGGGACGGTTTAGGGTCCAGGTGAGGGTACGACAACGCTTTAGGGGGACCCTACGTGTGAGGGCGCGGGTGAGTGTCAGCGTACGGGTTAGGATTAGGGGACGGGTGAGGGTCAGGCTTCGGGGAAGGTTTAGGGTTAGGGTTCGGGCTAGGGTTAGGTTTAGGGGACTGGGACGGTTTAGGGTCCAGGTGAGGGTACGACAACGCTTTAGGGGGAGCGTACGTGTGAGGGCGCGGGTGAGTGTCAGCGTACGGGTTAGGATTAGGGGACGGGTGAGGGTCCGGCTTCGGGAAAGGGTTAGGGTTAGGGTTCGGGCTAGGGTTAGGGTTAGGGGACGGGGACGGTTTAGGGTCCAGGTGAGGGTACGACAACGCTTTAGGGGGAGCGTACGTGTGAGGGCGCGGGTGAGTGTCAGCGTACGGGTTAGGATTAGGGGACGGCTGAGGGTCAGGCTTTGGGGAAGGGTTAGGGTTAGGGTTCGGGCTAGGGTTAGGGTTAGGGGACGGGGACGGTTTAGGGTCCAGGTGAGGGTACGACAACGCTTTAGGGGGAGCGTACGTGTGAGGGCGCGGGTGAGTGTCAGCGTATGGGTTAGGATTAGGGGACGGGTGAGGGTCAGGTTTCGGGGAAGGGTTAGGGTTAGGGTTCGGGCTAGGGTTAGGGTTAGGGGATGGGGACGGTTTAGGGTCCAGGTGAGGGTACGACAACGCTTTAGGGGGAGCGTACGTGTGAGGGCGCGGGTGAGTGTCAGCGTACGGGTTAGGATTAGGGGACGGGTGAGGGTCAGGCTTCGGGGAAGGGTTAGGGTTAGGGTTCGGGCTAGGGTTAGGGTTAGGGGACGGGGACGGTTTAGGGTCCAGGTGAGGGTACGACAACGCTTTAGGGGGAGCGTACGTGTGAGGGCGCGGGTGAGTGTCAGCGTACGGGTTAGGATTAGGGGACGGGTGAGGGTCAGGCTTCGGGGAAGTGTTAGGGTTAGGGTTCGGGCTAGGGTTAGGGTTAGGGGACGGGGAAGGTTTAGGGTCCAGGTGAGGGTACGACAACGCTTTAGGGGGAGAGTACGTGTGAGGGCGTGGGTGAGTGTCAGCGTACGAGTTAGGATTAGGGGACGGGTGAGGGTCAGGCTTCGGGGAAGGGTTAGGGTTAGGGTTCGGGCTAGGGTTAGGGTTAGGGGATGGGGACGGTTTAGGGTCCAGGTGAGGGTACGACAACGCTTTAGGGGGAGCGTACGTGTGAGGGCGCGGGTGAGTGTCAGCGTACGGGTTAGGATTAGGGGACGGGTGAGGGTCAGGCTTCGGGGAAGGGTTAGGTTTAGGGTTCGGGCTAGGGTTAGGGTTAGGGGACGGGGACGGTTTAGGGTCCAGGTGAGGGTACGACAACGCTTTAGGGGGAGCGTACGTGTGAGGGCGCGGGTGAGTGTCAGCGTATGGTTTAGGATTAGGGGACGGGTGAGGGTCAGGCTTCGGGGAAGGGTTAGGGTTAGGGTTCGGGCTAGGGTTAGGGTTAGGGGACGGGGACGGCTTAGGGTCCAGGTGAGGGTACGACAACGCTTTAGGGGGAGCGTACGTGTGAGGGCGCGGGTGAGTGTCAGCGTACGGTTTAGGATTAGGGGACGGGTGAGGGTCAGGCTTCGGGGAAGGGTTAGGGTTAGGGTTCGGGCTAGGGTTAGGCTTAGGGGACGGGGACGGTTTAGGGTCCAGGTGAGGGTACGACAACGCTTTAGGGGGAGCGTACGTGTGAGGGCGCGGGTGAGTGTCAGCGTACGGGTTAGGATTAGGGGACGGGTGAGGGTCAGGCTTCGGGGAAGGGTTAGGGTTAGGGTTCGGGCTAGGGTTAGGCTTAGGGGACGGGGACGGTTTAGGGTCCAGGTGAGGGTACGACAACGCTTTAGGGGGAGCGTACGTGTGAGGGCGCGGGTGAGTGTCAGCGTACGGGTTAGGATTAGGGGACGGCTGAGGGTCAGGCTTCGGGGAAGGGTTAGGGTTAGGGTTCGGGCTAGGGTTAGGGTTAGGGGACGGGGACGGTTTAGGGTCCAGGTGAGGGTACAACAACGCTTTAGGGGGAGCGTACGTGTGAGGGCGTGGGAGAGTGTCAGCGTACGGGTTAGGATTAGGGGACGGGTGAGGGTCAGGCTTCGGGGAAGCGTTAGGGTTAGGGTTCGGGCTAGGGTTAGGCTTAGGGGACGGGGACGGTTTAGGGTCCAGGTGAGGGTACGACAACGCTTTAGGGGGAGCGTACGTGTGAGGGCGCGGGTGAGTGTCAGCGTACGGGTTAGGATTAGGGGACGGGTGAGGGTCAGGCTTCGGGGAAGTGTTAGGGTTAGGGTTCGGGCTAGGATTAGGGTTAGGGGACGGGGACGGTTTAGGGTCCAGGTGAGGGTACGACAACGCTTTAGGGGGACCGTACGTGTGAGGGCGCGGGTGAGTGTCAGCGTACGGGTTAGGATTAGGGGACGGGTGAGGGTCAGGCTTCGGGGAAGGGTTAGGGTTAGGGTTCGGGCTAGGGTTAGGGTTAGGGGATGGGGACGGTTTAGAGTCCAGGTGAGGGTACGACAACGCTTTAGGGGGAGCGTACGTGTGAGGGCGCGGGTGAGTGTCAGCGTACGGGTTAGGATTAGGGGACGGGTGAGGGTCAGGCTTCGGGGAAGGGTTAGGGTTAGGGTTCGGGCTAGGGTTAGGGTTAGGGGACGGGGACGGTTTAGGGTCCAGGTGAAGGTACGACAACGCTTTAGGGGGAGCGTACGTGTGAGGGCACGGGTGAGTGTCAGCGTACGGGTTAGGATTAGGGGACGGCTGAGTGTCAGGCTTCGGGGAAGGGTTAGGGTTAGGGTTCGGGCAGGGTTAGGGTTAGGGGACGGGGACTGTTTAGGGTCCAGGTGAGGGTACGACAACGCTTTAGGGGGAGCGTACGTGTGAGGGCGCGGGTGAGTGTCAGCGTACGGGTTAGGATTAGGGGACGGGTGAGGGTCAGGCTTCGGCGAAGGGTTAGGGTTAGGGTTCGGGCTAGGGTTAGTGTTAGGGGACGGGGACGGTTTAGGGTCCAGGTGAGGGTACGACTACGCTTTAGGGGGAGCGTACGTGTGAGGGCGCGGGTGAGTGTCAGCGTACGGGTTATGATTAGGGGACGGGTGAGGGTCAGGCTTCGGGGAAGGGTTAGGGTTAGGGTTCGGGCTAGGTTTAGGCTTAGGGGACGGGGACGGTTTAGGGTTCTGGTGAAGGTACGACAACGCTTTAGGGGGAGCGTACCTGTGAGGGCGCTGGTGAGTGTCAGCGTACGGGTTAGGATTAGGGGACGGGTGAGGGTCAGGCTTCGGGGAAGGGTTAGGGTTAGGGTTCGGGCTAGGGTTAGGGTTAGGGGACGGGGACAGTTTAGGGTCCAGGTGAGGGTACGACAACGCTTTAGGGGGAGCGTACGTGTGAGGCCGCGGGTGAGTGTCAGCGTACGGGTTAGGATTAGGGGACGGGTGAGGGTCAGGCTTCGGGGATGGGTTAGGGTTAGGGTTCGGGCTAGGGTTACGGTTAGGGGACGGGGACCGTTTAGGGTCCAGGTGAAGGTACGACAACGCTTTAGGGGGAGCGTACGTGTGAGGGCGCGGGTGAGTGTCAGCGTACGGGTTAGGATTAGGGGCGGCTGAGGGTCAGGCTTCGGGGAAGGGTTAGGGTTAGGGTTCGGGCTAGGGTTAGGGTTAGGGGACGGGGACGGTTTAGGGTCCAGGTGAGGGTACGACAACGCTTTAGGGGGAGCGTACGTGTGAGGGCGCGGGTGAGTGTCAGCGTACGGGTTAGGATTAGGGGACGGCTGAGGGTCAGGCTTCGGGGAAGGGTTAGGGTTAGGGTTCGGGCTAGGGTTAGGGTTAGGGGACGGGGACGGTTTAGGGTCCAGGTGAGGTTACGACAACGCTTTAGGGGGAGCGTACGTGTGAGGGCGTGGGTGAGTGTCAGCGTATGGGTTAGGATTAGTGGACGAGTGAGGGTCAGGCTTCGGGGAAGTGTTAGGGTTAGGGTTCGGGCTAGGGTTAGGGTTAGGGGACGGGGACGGCTTAGGGTCCAGGTGAGGGTACGACAACGCTTTAGGGGGAGCGTACGTGTGAGGGCGCGGGTGAGTGTCAGCGTACGGGTTAGGATTAGGGGACGGGTGAGGGTCAGGCTTCGGGGAAGGGTTAGGGTTAGGGTTCGGGCTAGGGTTAGGGTTAGGGGACGGGGACGGTTTAGGGTCCAGGAGAGGGTACGAAAACGCTTTAGGGGGAGCGTACGTGTGAGGGCGCGGGTGAGTGTCAGCGTACGGGTTAGGATTAGGGGACGGGTGAGGGTCAGGCTTCGGGGAAGGGTTAGGGTTAGGGTTCGGGCTAGGGTTAGGGTTAGGGGACGGGGACGGTTTAGGGTCCAGGTGAGGGTACGACAACGCTTTAGGGGGAGCGTACGTGTGAGGGCGCGGGTGAGTGTCAGCGTACGGGTTAGGATTAGGGGACGGGTGAGGGTCAGGCTTCGGGGAAGGGTTAGGGTTAGGGTTCGGGCTAGGGTTAGGGTTAGGGGACGGGGACGGTTTACGGTCCAGGTGAGGGTACGACAACGCTTTAGGGGGAGCGTACGTGTGAGGGCACGGGTGAGTGTCAGCGTACGGGTTAGGATTAGGGGACGGGTGAGGGTCAGGCTTCGGGGAAGGGTTAGGGTTAGGGTTCGGGCTAGGGTTAGGGTTAGGGGACGGGGACGGTTTAGGGTCCAGGTGAGGGTACGACAACGCTTTAGGGGGAGCGTACGTGTGAGGGCGTGGGTGAGTGTCAGCGTACGGGTTAGGATTAGGGGACGGCTGAGGGTCAGGCTTCGGGGAAGGGTTAGGTTTAGGGTTCGGGCTAGGGTTAGGGTTAGTGGACGGGGACGGTTTAGGGTCCAGGTGAGGGTACGACAACGTTTTAGGGGGAGCCTACGTGTGAGGGCGCGGGTGAGTGTCAGCGTACGGGTTAGGATTAAGGGACGGGTGAGGGTCAGGCTTCGGGGAAGGGTTAGGGTTAGGGTTCGGGCTAGGGTTAGGGTTAGGGGACGGGGACGGTTTAGGGTCCAGGTGAGGGTACGACAACGCTTTAGGGGGAGCGTACGTGTGAGGGCGCGGGTGAGTGTCAGCGTACGGGTTAGGATTAGGGGACGGGTGAGGGTCAGGCTTCGGGGAAGGGTTAGGGTTAGGGTTCGGGCTAGTGTTAGGGTTAGGGGACGGGGACGGTTTAGGGTCCAGGTGAGGGTACGACAACGCTTTAGGGGGAGCGTACGTGTGAGGGCGCGGGTGAGTGTCAGCGTACGGGTTAGGATTAGGGGACGGGTGAGGGTCAGGCTTCGGGGAAGGGTTAGGGTTAGGGTTCGGGCTAGGGTTAGGGTTAGGGGACGGGGACGGTTTAGGGTCCAGGTGAGGGTACGACAACGCTTTAGGGGGAGCGTACGTGTGAGGGCGCGGGTGAGTGTCAGCGTACGGGTTAGGATTAGGGGACGGGTGAGGGTCAGGCTTCGGGGAAGGGTTAGGGTTAGGGTTCGGGCTAGGGTTAGGGTTAGGGGACGGGGACGGTTTAGGGTCCAGGTGAGGGTACGACAACGCTTTAGGGGGAGCGTACGTGTGAGGGCGCGGGTGAGTGTCAGCGTACGGGTTAGGATTAGGGGACGGCTGAGGGTCAGGCTTCGGGGAAGGGTTAGGGTTAGGGTTCGGGCTAGGGTTAGGGTTAGGGGACGGGGACGGTTTAGGGTCCAGGTGAGGGTACGACAACGCTTTAGGGGGAGCGTACGTGTGAGGGCGTGGGTGAGTGTCAGCGTACGGGTTAGGATTAGGGGACGGGTGAGGGTCAGGGTTCGGGGAAGTGTTAGGGTTAGGGT
Source organism: Orcinus orca (assembly GCF_937001465.1). Lineage (NCBI taxonomy): Eukaryota > Metazoa > Chordata > Mammalia > Artiodactyla > Delphinidae > Orcinus > Orcinus orca. The sequence goes on along the minus strand of NW_026043915.1, from coordinate 41,262 downwards.
TCGGTCTAGGGTTAGGGTTAGGGGACGGGGACGGCTTAGGGTCCAGGTGAGGGTACGACAACGCTTTAGGGGGAGCCTACGTGTGAGGACGCGGGTGAGTGTCAGCGTACGGGTTAGGATTAGGGGACGTGTGAGGGTCAGGCTTCGGGGAAGGGTTAGGGTTAGGGTTCGGGCTAGGGTTAGGGTTAGGAGACGGGGACGGTTTAGGGTCCAGGAGAGGGTACGAAAACGCTTTAGGGGGAGCGTACGTGTGAGGGCGTGGGTGAGTGTCAGCGTACGGGTTAGGATTAGGGGACGGGTGAGGCTCAGGCTTCGGGGAAGGGTTAGGGTTAGGGTTCGGGCTAGGGTTAGGGTTAGGGGACGGGGACGGTTTAGTGTCCAGGTGAGGGTACGACAACGCTTTAGGGGGAGCGTACGTGTGAGGGCGCGGGTGAGTGTCAGCGTACGGGTTAGGATTAGAGGACGGGTGAGGGTCAGGCTTCGGGGAAGGGTTAGGGTTAGGGTTCGGGCTAGGGTTAGGGTTAGGGGACGGGGACGGTTTACGGTCCAGGTGAGGGTACGACAACGCTTTAGGGGGAGCGTACGTGTGAGGGCACGGGTGAGTGTCAGCGTACGGGTTAGGATTAGGGGACGGGTGAGGGTCAGGTTTCGGGGAAGGGTTAGGGTTAGGGTTCAGGCTAGGGTTATGGTTAGGGGACGGGGACGGTTTAGGGTCCAGGTGAGGGTACGACAACGCTTTAGGGGGAGCGTACGTGTGAGGGCGTGGGTGAGTGTCAGCGTACGGGTTAGGATTAGGGGACGGCTGAGGGTCAGGCTTCGGGGAAGGGTTAGGTTTAGGGTTCGGGCTAGGGTTAGGGTTAGGGGACGGGGACGGTTTAGGGTCCAGGTGAGGGTACGACAACGTTTTAGGGGGAGCCTACGTGTGAGGGCGCCGGTGAGTGTCAGCGTACGGGTTAGGATTAAGGGAAGGGTGAGGGTCAGGCTTCGGGGAAGGGTTAGGGTTAGGGTTCGGGCTAGGGTTAGGGTTAGGGGACGGGGACGGTTTAGGGTCCAGGTGAGGGTACGACAACGCTTTAGGGGGAGCGTACGTGTGAGGGCGCGGGTGAGTGTCAGCGTACGGGTTAGGATTAGGGGACGGGTGAGGGTCAGGCTTCGGGGAAGGGTTAGGGTTAGGGTTCGGGCTAGTGTTAGGGTTAGGGGACGGGGACGGTTTAGGGTCAAGGTGAGGGTACGACAACGCTTTAGGGGGAGCGTACGTGTGAGGGCGCGGGTGAGTGTCAGCGTACGGGTTAGGATTAGGGGACGGGTGAGGGTCAGGCTTCGGGGAAGGGTTAGGGTTAGGGTTCGGGCTAGGGTTAGGGTTAGGGGACGGGGACGGCTTAGGGTCCAGGTGAGGGTACGACAAGGCTTTAGGGGGAGCGTACGTGTGAGGGCGCGGGTGAGTGTCAGCGTACGGGTTAGGATTAGGGGACGGGTGAGGGTCAGGCTTCGGGGAAGGGTTAGGGTTAGGGTTCGGGCTAGGGTTAGGGTTAGGGGACGGGGACCGTTTAGGGTCCAGGTGAGGGTACGACAACGCTTTAGGGGGAGCGTACGTGTGAGGGCGAGGGTGAGTGTCAGCGTACGGGTTAGGATTAGGGGACGGGTGAGGGTCAGGCTTCGGGGAAGGGTTAGGGTTAGGGTTCGGGCTAGGGTCAGGGTTAGGGGACGGGGACGGTTTAGGGTCCAGGTGAGGGTACGACAACGCTTTAGGGGGAGCGTACGTGTGAGGGCGCGGGTGAGTGTCAGCGTACGGGTTAGGATTAGGGGACGTGTGAGGGTCAGGCTTCGGGGAAGGGTTAGGGTTAGGGTTCGGGCTAGGGTCAGGGTTAGGGGACGGGGACGGTTTAGGGTCCAGGTGAGGGTACGACAACGCTTTAGGGGGAGCGTACGTGTGAGGGCGCGGGTGAGTGTCAGCGTACGGGTTAGGAATAGGGGACGGGTGAGGGTCAGGCTTCGGGGAAGGGTTAGGGTTAGGGTTCGGGCTAGGGTTAGGGTTAGGGGACGGGGACGGTTTAGGGTCCAGGTGAGGGTACGACAACGCTTTAGGGGGAGCGTACGTGTGAGGGCGCGGGTGAGTGTCAGCGTACGGGTTAGGATTAGGGGACGGGTGAGGGTCAGGCTTCGGGGAAGGGTTAGGGTTAGGGTTCGGGCTAGGGTTAGGGTTAGGGGACGGGGACGGTTTAGGGTCCAGGTGAGGGTACGACAACGCTTTAGGGGGAGCGTACGTGTGAGGGCGCGGGTGAGTGTCAGCGTACGGGTTAGGATTAGGGGACGGCTGAGGGTCAGGCTTCGGGGAAGGGTTAGGGTTAGGGTTCGGGCTAGGGTTAGGGTTAGGGGACGGGGACGGTTTAGGGTCCAGGTGAGGGTACGACAACGCTTTAGGGGGAGCGTACGTGTGAGGGCGTGGGTGAGTGTCAGCGTACGGGTTAGGATTAGGGGACGGGTGAGGGTCAGGCTTCGGGGAAGTGTTAGGGTTAGGGTTCGGGCTAGGGTTAGGGTTAGGGGACGGGGACGGTTTAGGGTCCAGGTGAGGGTACGACAACGCTTTAGGGGGAGCGTACGTGTGAGGGCGCGGGTGAGTGTCAGCGTACGGGTTAGGATTAGGGGACGGGTGAGGGTCAGGCTTCGGGGAAGGGTTAGGGTTAGGGTTCGGGCTAGGGTTAGGGTTAGGGGACGGGGACGGTTTAGGGTCCAGGTGAGGGTACGACAACGCTTTAGGGGGAGCGTACGTGTGAGGGCGCGGGTGAGTGTCAGCGTACGGGTTAGGATTAGGGGACGGGTGAGGGTCAGGCTTCGGGGATGGGTTAGGGTTAGGGTTCGGGCTAGGGTTACGGTTAGGGGACGGGGACGGTTTAGGGTCCAGGTGAAGGTACGACAACGCTTTATGGGGAGCGTACGTGTGAGGGCGCGGGTGAGTGTCAGCGTACGGTTTAGGATTAGGGGACGGCTGAGTGTCAGGCTTCGGGGAAGGGTTAGGGTTAGGGTTCGGGCAGGGTTAGGGTTAGGGGACGGGGACGCTTTAGGGTCCAGGTGAGGGTACGACAACGCTTTAGGGGGAGCGTACGTGTGAGGGCGCGGGTGAGTGTCAGCGTACGGGTTAGGATTAGGGGACGGGTGAGGGTCAGGCTTCGGGGAAGGGTTAGGGTTAGGGTTCGGGCTAGGGTTAGGGTTAGGGGACGGGGACAGTTTAGGGTCCAGGTGAGGTTACGACAACGCTTTAGGGGGAGCGTACGTGTGAGGGCGTGGGTGAGTGTCAGCGTATGGGTTAGGATTAGGGGACGAGTGAGGGTCAGGCTTCGGGGAAGGGTTAGGGTTAGGGTTCGGGCTAGGGTTAGGGTTAGGGGACGGGGACGGCTTAGGGTCCAGGTGAGGGTACGACAACGCTTTAGGGGGAGCCTACGTGTGAGGACGCGGGTGAGTGTCAGCGTACGGGTTAGGATTAGGGGACGGGTGAGGGTCAGGCTTCGGGGAAGGGTTAGGGTTAGGGTTCGGGCTAGGGTTAGGGTTAGGGGACGGGGACGGTTTAGGGTCCAGGAGAGGGTACGAAAACGCTTTAGGGGGAGCGTACGTGTGAGGGCGCGGGTGAGTGTCAGCGTACGGGTTAGGATTAGGGGACGGGTGAGGCTCAGGCTTCGGGGAAGGGTTAGGGTTAGGGTTCGGGCTAGGGTTAGGGTTAGGGGACGGGGACGGTTTAGTGTCTAGGTGAGGGTACGACAACGCTTTAGGGGGAGCGTACGTGTGAGGGCGCGGGTGAGTGTCAGCGTACGGGTTAGGATTAGGGGACGGGTGAGGGTCAGGCTTCGGGGAAGGTTTAGGGTTAGGGTTCGGGCTAGGGTTAGGGTTAGGGGACGGGGACGGTTTACGGTCCAGGTGAGGGTACGACAACGCTTTAGGGGGAGCGTACGTGTGAGGGCGTGGGTGAGTGTCAGCGTACGGGTTAGGATTAGGGGACGGCTGAGGGTCAGGCTTCGGGGAAGGGTTAGGTTTAGGGTTTGGGCTAGGGTTAGGGTTAGGGGACGGGGACGGTTTAGGGTCCAGGTGAGGGTACGACGACGTTTTAGGGGGAGCCTACGTGTGAGGGCGCCGGTGAGTGTCAGCGTACGGGTTAGGATTAAGGGACGGGTGAGGGTCAGGCTTCGGGGAAGGGTTAGGTTTAGGGTTCGGGCTAGGGTTAGGGTTAGGGGACGGGGACGGTTTAGGGTCCAGGTGAGGGTACGACAACACTTTAGGGGGAGCGTACGTGTGAGGGCGCGGGTGAGTGTCAGCGTACGGGTTAGGATTAGGGGACGGGTGAGGGTCAGGCTTCGGGGAAGGGTTAGGGTTAGGGTTCGGGCTAGTGTTAGGGTTAGGGGACGGGGACGGTTTAGGGTCCAGGTGAGGGTACGACAACGCTTTAGGGGGAGCGTACGTGTGAGGGCGCGGGTGAGTGTCAGCGTACGGGTTAGGATTAGGGGACGGGTGAGGGTCAGGCTTCGGGGAAGGGTTAGGGTTAGGGTTCGGGCTAGGGTTAGGGTTAGGGAACGGGGACGGTTTAGGGTCCAGGTGAGGGTACGACAACGCTTTAGGGGGAGCGTACGTGTGAGGGCGCGGGTGAGTGTCAGCGTACGGGTTAGGATTAGGGGACGGGTGAGGGTCAGGCTTCGGGGAAGGGTTAGGGTTAGGGTTCGGGCTAGGGTTAGGGTTAGGGGACGGGGACGGTTTAGGGTCCAGGTGAGGGTACGACAACGCTTTAGGGGGAGCGTACGTGTGAGGGCGCGGGTGAGTGTCAGCGTACGGGTTAGGATTAGGGGACGGGTGAGGGTCAGGCTTCGGGGAAGGGTTAGGGTTAGGGTTCGGGCTAGGGTTACGGTTAGGGGACGGGGACGGTTTAGGGTCCAGGTGAGGGTACGACAACGCTTTAGGGGGAGCGTACGTGTGAGGGCGCGGGTGAGTGTCAGCGTACGGGTTAGGATTAGGGGACGGGTGAGGGTCAGGCTTCGGGGAAGTGTTAGGGTTAGGGTTCCGGCTAGGGTTAGGGTTAGGGGACGGGGACGGTTTAGGGTCCAGGTGAGGGTACGACAACGCTTTAGGGGGAGCGTACGTGTGAGGGCGCGGGTGAGTGTCAGCGTACGGGTTAGGATTAGGGGACGGGTGAGGGTCAGGCTTCGGGGAAGGGTTAGGGTTAGGGTTCGGGCTAGGGTTAGGGTTAGGGGACGGGGACCGTTTAGGGTCCAGGTGAGGGTACGAAAACGCTTTAGGGGAGCGTACGTGTGAGGGCGCGGGTGAGTGTCAGCGTACGGGTTAGGATTAGGGGACGGGTGAGGGTCAGGCTTTGGGGAAGGGTTAGGGTTAGGGTTCGGGCTAGGGTTAGGGTTAGGGGACGGGGACGGTTTAGGGTCCAGGTGAGGGTACGACAACGCTTTAGGGGGTGCGTACGTGTGAGGGCGTGGGTGAGTGTCAGCATACGGGTTAGGATTAGGGGACGGGTGAGGGTCAGGCTTCGGGGAAGGGTTAGGGTTAGGGTTCGGGCTAGGGTTAGGGTTAGGGGACGGGGACGGTTTAAGGTCCAGGTGAGGGTATGACAATGCTTTAGGGGGAGCGTACGTGTGACGGCGCGGGTGAGAGTCAGCGTACGGGTTAGGATTAGGGGACGGGTGAGGGTCAGGCTTCGGGGAAGGGTTAGGGTTAGGGTTCGGGCTAGGGTTAGGGTTAGGGGACGGGGACGGTTTAGGGTCCAGGTGAGGGTACGACAACGCTTTAGGGGGAGCGTACGTGTGAGGGCGCGGGTGAGTGTCAGCGTACGGGTTAGGATTAGGGGACGGGTGAGGGTCAGGCTTCGGGGATGGGTTAGGGTTAGGGTTCGGGCTAGGGTTAGGGTTAGGGGACGGGGACGGTTTAGGGTCCAGGTGAGGGTACGACAACGCTTTAGGGGGAGGTTACATGTGACGGCGCGGGTGAGAGTCAGCGTACGGGTTAGGATTAGGGGACGGGTGAGGGTCAGGCTTCGGGGAAGGGTTAGGGTTAGGGTTCGGGCTAGGGTTAGGGTTAGGGGACGGGGACGGTTTAGGGTCCAGGTGAGGGTACGACAACGCTTTAGGGGGAGCGTACGTGTGAGGGCGCGGGTGAGTGTCAGCGTACGGGTTAGGATTAGGGGACGGGTGAGGGTCAGGCTTCGGGGAAGGGTTAGGGTTAGGGTTCGGGCTAGGGTTAGGGTTAGGGGACGGGGACAGTTTAGGGTCCAGGTGAGGTTACGACAACGCTTTAGGGGGAGCGTACGTGTGAGGGCGTGGGTTAGTGTCAGCGTATGGGTTAGGATTAGGGGACGAGTGAGGGTCAGGCTTCGGGGAAGAGTTAGGGTTAGGGTTCGGGCTAGTGTTAGGGTTAGGGGACGGGGACGGCTTAGGGTCCAGGTGAGGGTACGACAACGCTTTAGGGGGAGCCTACGTGTGAGGACGTGGGTGAGTGTCAGCGTACGGGTTAGGATTAGGGGACGGGGGAGGGTCAGGCTTCGGGGAAGGGTTAGGGTTAGGGTTCGGGCTAGGGTTAGGGTTAGGGGACGGGGACGGTTTAGGGTCCAGGAGAGGGTACGAAAACGCTTTAGGGGGAGCGTACGTGTGAGGGCGCGGGTGAGTGTCAGCGTACGGGTTAGGATTAGGGGACGGGTGAGGGTCAGGCTTCGGGGAAGGGTTAGGGTTAGGGTTCGGGCTAGGGTTAGGGTTAGGGGACGGGGACGGTTTAGGGTCCAGGTGAGGGTACGACAACGCTTTAGGGGGAGCGTACGTGTGAGGGCGCGGGTGAGTGTCAGCGTACGGGTTAGGATTAGGGGACGGGTGAGGGTCAGGCTTCGGGGAAGGGTTAGGGTTAGGGTTCGGGCTAGGGTTAGGGTTAGGGGACGGGGACGGTTTACGGTCCAGGTGAGGGTACGACAACGCTTTAGGGGGAGCGTACGTGTGAGGGCACGGGTGAGTGTCAGCGTACGGGTTAGGATTAGGGGACGGGTGAGGGTCAGGTTTCGGGGAAGGGTTAGGGGTAGGGTTCAGGCTAGGGTTAGGGTTAGGGGACGGGGACGGTTTAGGGTCCAGGTGAGTGTACGACAACGCTTTAGGGGGAGCGTACGTGTGAGGGCGCGGGTGAGTGTCAGCGTACGGGTTAGGATCAGGGGACGGGTGAGGGTCAGGCTTCGGGGAAGGGTTAGGGTTAGGGTTCGGGCTAGGGTTAGGGTTAGGGGACGGGGACGGTTTAGGGTCCAGGTGAGGGTACGACAACGCTTTAGGGGGAGCGTACGTGTGAGGGCGCGGGTGAGTGTCAGCGTACGGGTTAGGATTAGGGGACGGGTGAGGGTCAGGCTTCGGGGAAGGGTTAGGGTTAGGGTTCGGGCTAGGGTTAGGGTTAGGGGACGGGGACGGTTTAGGGTCCAGGTGAGGGTACGACAACGCTTTAGGGGGAGGTTACGTGTGACGGCGCGGGTGAGAGTCAGCGTACGGGTTAGGATTAGGGGACGGGTGAGGGTCAGGTTTCGGGGAAGGGTTAGGGTTAGGGTTCAGGCTAGGGTTAGGGTTGGGGGACGGGGACGGTTTAGGGTCCAGGTGAGGGTACGACAACGCTTTAGGGGGAGCGTACGTGTGAGGGCGCGGGTGAGTGTCAGCGTACGGGTTAGGATTAGGGGACGGGTGAGGGTCAGGCTTCGGGGAAGGGTTAGGGTTAGGGTTCGGGCTAGGGTTAGGGTTAGGGGACGGGGACGGTTTAGGGTCCAGGTGAGGGTACGACAACGCTTTAGGGGGAGCGTACGTGTGAGGGCGCGGGTGAGTGTCAGCGTACGGGTTAGGATTAGGGGACGGGTGAGGGTCAGGCTTCGGGGAAGGGTTAGTGTTAGGGTTCGGGCTAGGGTTAGGGTTAGGGGACGGGGACTGTTTAGGGTCCAGGTGAGGGTACGACAACGCTTTAGGGGGAGCGTACGTGTGAGGGCGCGGGTGAGTGTCAGCGTACGGGTTAGGATTAGGGGACGGGTGAGGGTCAGGCTTCGGGGAAGGGTTAGGGTTAGGGTTCGGGCTAGGGTTAGGGTTAGGGGACGGGGACGGTTTAGGGTCAAGGTGAGGGTACGACAACGCTTTAGGGGGAGCGTACGTGTGAGGGCGCGGGTGAGTGTCAGCGTACGGGTTAGGATTAGGGGACGGGTGAGGGTCAGGCTTCGGGGAAGGGTTACGGTTAGGGTTCGGGCTAGGGTTAGGGTTAGGGGACGGGGACGGTTTAGGGTCCAGGTGAGGGTACGACAACGCTTTAGGGGGAGCGTACGTGTGAGGGCGCGGGTGAGTGTCAGCGTACGGGTTAGGATTAGGGGACGGGTGAGGGTCAGGCTTCGGGGAAGGGTTAGGGTTAGGGTTCGGGCTAGGGTTAGGGTTAGGGGACGGGGACGGTTTAGGGTCCAGGTGAGGGTACGACAACGCTTTAGGGGGAGGGTACGTGTGAGGGCGCGGGTGAGTGTCAGCGTACGGGTTAGGATTAGGGGACGGGTGAGGGTCAGGCTTCGGGGAAGGGTTAGGGTTAGGGTTCGGGCTAGGGTTAGGGTTAGGGGACGGGGACCGTTTAGGGTCCAGGTGAGGGTACGACAACGCTTTAGGGGGAGCGTACTTGTGAGGGCGCGGGTGAGTGTCAGCGTATGGGTTAGGATTAGGGGACGGGTGAGGGTCAGGCTTCGGGGAAGGGTTAGGGTTAGGGTTCGGGCTAGGGTTAGGGTTAGGGGACGGGGACAGTTTAGGTTCCAGGTGAGGGTACGACAACGTTTTAGGGGGAGCGTACGTGTGAGAGCGCGGGTGAGTGTCAGCGTACAGGTTAGGATTAGGGGACGGGTGAGGGTCAGGCTTCGGGGAAGGGTTAGGGTTAGGGTTCGGGCTAGGGTTAGGCTTAGGGGACGGGGACGGTTTAGGGTCCAGGTGAGGGTACGACAGCGCTTTAGGGGGAGCGTACGTGTGAGGGCGCGGGTGAGTGTCAGCGTACGGGTTAGGATTAGGGGACGGGTGAGGGTCAGGCTTCGGGGAAGGGTTAGGGTTAGGGTTCGGGCTAGGGTTAGGGTTAGGGGACGGGGACGGTTTAGGGTCCAGGTGAGGGTACGACAACGCTTTAGGGGGAGCGTACGTGTGAGGGCGCGGGTGAGTGTCAGCATACGGGTTAGGATTAGGGGACGGCTGAGGGTCAGGCTTCGGGGAAGGGTTAGGGTTAGGGTTCGGGCTAGGGTTAGGGTTAGGGGACGGGGACGGTTTAGGGTCCAGGTGAGGGTACGACAACGCTTTAGGGGGAGCGTACGTGTGAGGGCGTGGGTGAGTGTCAGCGTACGGGTTAGGATTAGGGGACGGGTGAGGGTCAGGCTTCGGGGAAGGGTTAGGGTTAGGGTTCGGGCTAGGGTTAGGGTTAAGGGACGGGGACGGTTTAGGGTCCAGGTGAGGGTACGACAACGCTTTAGGGATAGCATACGTGTGAGGGCGCGGGTGAGTGTCAGCGTACGGGTTAGGGTTAGTGGACGGGTGAGGGTAGGCTTCGGGGAAGGGTTAGGGTTAGGGTTCGGGCTAGGGTTAGGGTTAGGGGACGGGGACGGTTTAGGGTCCAGGTGGGGGTACGACAACGCTTTAGGGGGAGCGTACGTGTGAGGGCGCGGGTGAGTGTCAGCGTACGGGTTAGGATTAGGGGACGGGTGAGGGTCAGGCTTCGGGGAAGGGTTAGGGTTATGGTTCGGGCTAGGGTTAGGGTTAGGGGACGGGGACGGTTTAGGGTCCAGGTGAGGGTACGACAACGCTTTAGGGGGAGCGTACGTGTGAGGGCGCGGGTGAGTGTCAGCGTACGGGTTAGGATTAGGGGACGGGTGAGGGTCAGGCTTCGGGGAAGGGTTAGGGTTAGGGTTCGGGCTAGGGTTAGGGTTAGGGGACGGGGACGGTTTAGGGTCCAGGTGAGGGTACGACAACGCTTTAGGGGGAGCGTACGTGTGAGGGCGCGGGTGAGTGTCAGCGTACGGGTTAGGATTAGGGGATGGCTGAGGGTCAGGCTTCGGGGAAGGGTTAGGGTTAGGGTTCGGGCTAGGGTTAGGGTTAGGGGACGGGGACGGTTTAGGGTCCAGGTGAGGGTACGACAACGCTTTAGGGGGAGCGTACGTGTGAGGGCGCGGGTGAGTGTCAGCGTACGGGTTAGGATTAGGGGACGGCTGAGGGTCAGGCTTCGGGGAAGGGTTAGGGTTAGGGTTCGGGCTAGGGTTAGGGTTAGGGGACGGGGACGGTTTAGGGTCCAGGTGAGGGTACGACAACGCTTTAGGGGGAGCGTACGTGTGAGGGCGCGGGTGAGTGTCAGCGAAAGGGTTAGGATTAGGGGACGGCTGAGGGTCAGGCTTTGGGGAAGGGTTAGGGTTAGGGTTCGGGCTAGGGTTAGGGTTAGGGGACGGGGACGGTTTAGGGTCCAGGTGAGGGTACGACAACGCTTTAGGGGGAGCGTACGTGTGAGGGCGCGGGTGAGTGTCAGCGTACGGGTTAGGATTAGGGGACGGGTGAGGGTCAAGCTTCGGGGAAGGGTTAGGGTTAGGGTTCGGGCTAGGGTTAGGGTTAGGGGACGGGGACGGCTTAGGGTCCAGGTGAGGGTACGAAAACGCTTTAGGGGGAGCGTACGTGAGAGGGCGCGGGTGAGTGTCAGCGTACGGGTTAGGATTAGGGGATGGGTGAGGGTCAGGCTTCGGGGAAGGGTTAGGGTTAGGGTTCGGGCTAGGGTTAGGGTTAGGGGACGGGGACGGTTTAGGGTCCAGGTGAGGGTACGACAACGCTTTAGGGGGAGCGTACGTGTGAGGGCGCGGGTGAGTGTCAGCGTACGGGTTAGGATTAGGGGACGGCTGAGGGTCAGGCTTCGGGGAAGGGTTAGGGTTAGGGTTCGGGCTAGGGTTAGGGTTAGGGGACGGGGACGGTTTAGGGTCCAGGTGAGGGTACGACAACGCTTTAGGGGGAGCGTACGTGTGAGGGCGCGGGTGAGTGTCAGCGTACGGGTTAGGATTAGGGGACGGGTGAGGGTCAGGCTTCGGGGAAGGGTTAGGGTTAGGGTTCGGGCTAGGGTTAGGGTTAGGGGACGGGGACGGTTTAGGGTCCAGGTGAGGGTACGACAACGCTTTAGGGGAGCGTACGTGTGAGGGCGCGGGTGAGTGTCAGCGTACGGGTTACGATTAGGGGACGGGTGAGGGTCAGGCTTCGGGGAAGGGTTAGGGTTAGGGTTCGGGCAGGGTTAGGGTTAGGGGACGGGGACGGTTTAGGGTCCAGGTGAGGGTACGACAACGCTTAAGGGGGAGCGTACGTGTGAGGGCGCGGGTGAGTGTCAGCGTACGGGTTAGGATTAGGGGACGGCTGAGGGTCAGGCTTCGGGGAAGGGTTAGGGTTAGGGTTCGGGCTAAGGTTACGGTTAGGGGACGGGGACGGTTTAGGGTCCAGGTGAGGGTACGACAACGCTTTAGGGGGAGCGTACGTGTGAGGGCGTGGGTGAGTGTCAGCGTACGGGTTAGGATTAGGGGACGGGTGAGGGTCAGGCTTCGGGGAAGGGTTAGGGTTAGGGTTCGGGCTAGGGTTAGGGTTAGGGGACGGGGACGGTTTAGGGTCCAGATTAGGGTACGACAACGCTTTAGGGGGAGCGTACGTGTGAGGGCGCGGGTGAGTGTCAGCGTACGGGTTAGGATTAGGGGACGGGTGAGGGTCAGGCTTCGGGGAAGGGTTAGGGTTAGGGTTCGGGCTAGTGTTAGGCTTAGGGGATGGAGACGGTTTAGGGTCCAGGTGAGGGTACGACAACACTTTAGGGGGAGCGTACGTGTGAGGGCGCGGGTGAGTGTCAGCGTATGGGTTAGGATTAGGGGACGGGTGAGGGTCAGGCTTCGGGGAAGGGTTAGGGTTAGGGTTCGGGCTAGGGTTAGGGTTAGGGGACGGGGACGGTTTAGGGTCCAGGTGAGGGTACGACAACGCTTTAGGGGGAGCGTACGTGTGAGGGCGCAGGTGAGTGTCAGCGTATGGGTTAGGATTAGGGGACGGGTGAGGGTCAGGTTTCGGGGAAGGGTTAGGGTTAGGGTTCGGGCTAGGGTTAGGGTTAGGGGACGGGGACGGCTTAGGATCCAGGTGAGGGTACGACAACGCTTTAGGGGGAGCGTACGTGTGAGGGCGCGGGTGAGTGTCAGCGTACGGGTTAGGATTAGGGGACGGGTGAGGGTCAGGCTTCGGGGAAGGGTTAGGTTTAGGGTTCGGGCTAGGGTTAGGCTTAGGAGACGGGGACGGTTTAGGGTCCAGGTGAGGGTACGACAACGCTTTAGGGGGAGCGTACGTGTGAGGGCGTGGGTGAGTGTCAGCGTACGGGTTAGGAATAGGGGACGGGTGAGGGTCAGGCTTCGGGGAAGGGTTAGGGTTAGGGTTCGTGCTAGGGTTAGGGTTAGGGGACGGGGACGGCTTAGGGTCCAGGTGAGGGTACGACAACGCTTTAGGGGGAGCGTACGTGTGAGGGCGCGGGTGAGTGTCAGCGTACGGGTTAGGATTAGGGGACGGGTGAGGGTCAGGCTTCGGGGAAGGGTTAGGGTTAGGGTTCGGGCTAGGGTTAGGGTTAGGGGACGGGGACGGTTTAGGGTCCAGGTGAGGGTACGACAACGCTTTAGGGGGAGCGTACGTGTGAGGGCGCGGGTTAGTGTCAGCGTACGGGTTAGGATTAGGGGACGGGTGAGTGTCAGGCTTCGGGGAAGGGTTAGGGTTAGGGTTCGGGCTAGGGTTAGGGTTAGGGGACGGGGACGGTTTAGGGTCCAGGTGAGGGTACGACAACCCTTTAGGGGGAGCGTACGTGTGAGGGCGCGGGTGAGTGTCAGCGTACGGGTTAGGATTAGGGGACGGGTGAGGGTCAGGCTTCGGGGAAGGGTTAGGGTTAGGGTTCGGGCTAGGGTTAGGCTTAGGGGACGGAGACGGTTTAGGGTCCAGGTGAGGGTACGACAACACTTTAGGGGGAGCGTACGTGTGAGGGCGCGGGTGAGTGTCAGCGTACGGATTAGGATTAGGGGACGGGTGAGGGTCAGGCTTCGGGGAAGGGTTAGGGTTAGGGTTCGGGCTAGGGTTAGGGTTAGGGGACGGGGACGGTTTAGGGTCCAGGTGAGGGTACGACAACGCTTTAGGGGGAGCGTACGTGTGAGGGCGCGGGTGAGTGTCAGCGTATGGGTTAGGATTAGGGGACGGGTGAGGGTCAGGCTTCGGGGAAGGGTTAGGGTTAGGGTTCGGGGTAGGGTTAGGGTTAGGGGACGGGGACGGCTTAGGGTCCAGGTGAGGGTACGACAACGCTTTAGGGGGAGCGTACGTGTGAGGGCGCGGGTGAGTGTCAACGTACGGGTTAGGATTAGGGGACGGGTGAGGGTCAGGCTTCGGGGAAGGGTTAGGTTTAGGGTTCGGGCTAGGGTTAGGCTTAGGGGACGGGGACGGTTTAGGGTCCAGGTGAGGGTACGACAACGCTTTAGGGGGAGCGTACGTGTGAGGGCGCGGGTGAGTGTCAGCGTACGGGTTAGGATTAGGGGACGGCTGAGGGTCAGGTTTCGGGGAAGGGTTAGGGTTAGGATTCGGGCTAGGGTTAGGGTTAGGGGACGGGGACGGTTTAGGGTCCAGGTGAGGGTACGACAACGCTTTAGGGGGAGCGTACGTGTGAGGGCGCGGGTGAGTGTCAGCGTACGGGTTAGGATTAGGGGACGGGTGAGTGTCAGGCTTCGGGGAAGGGTTAGGGTTAGCGTTCGGGCTAGGGTTAGGGTTAGGGGACGGGGACGGTTTAGGGTCCAGGTGAGGGTACGACAACGCTTTAGGGGGAGCGTACGTGTGACGGCGCGGGTGAGAGTCAGCGTACGGGTTAGGATTAGGGGACGGGTGAGGGTCAGGCTTCGGGGAAGGGTTAGGGTTAGGGTTCGGGCTAGGGTTAGGGTTAGGGGACGGGGACGGTTTAGGGTCCAGGTGAGGGTACGACAACGCTTTAGGGGGAGCGTACGTGTGAGGGCGCGGGTGAGTGTCAGCGTACGGGTTAGGATTAGGGGACGGGTGAGGGTCAGGCTTCGGGGAAGGGTTAGGGTTAGGGTTCGGGCTAGGGTTAGGGTTAGGGGACGGGGACGGTTTAGGGTCCAGGTGAGGGTACGACAACGCTTTAGGGGGAGCGTACGTGTGAGGGCGCGGGTGAGTGTCAGCGTACGGGTTAGGATTAGGGGACGGGTGAGGGTCAGGCTTCGGGGAAGGTTTAGGGTTAGGGTTCGGGCTAGGGTTAGGGTTAGGGGACGGGGACGGTTTAGGGTCCAGGTGAGGGTACGACAACGCTTTAGGGGGAGCGTACGTGTGAGGGCGCGGGTGAGTGTCAGCGTACGGGTTAGGATTAGGGGACGGGTGAGGGTCAGGCTTCGGGGAAGGGTTAGGGTTAGGGTTCGGGCTAGGGTTAGGGTTAGGGGACGGGGACGGTTTAGGGTCCAGGTGAGGGTACGACAACGCTTTAGGGGAGCGTACGTGTGAGGGCGCGGGTGAGTGTCAGCGTACGGGTTACGATTAGGGGACGGGTGAGGGTCAGGCTTCGGGGAAGGGTTAGGGTTAGGGTTCGGGCAGGGTTAGGGTTAGGGGACGGGGACGGTTTAGGGTCCAGGTGAGGGTACGACAACGCTTTAGGGGGAGCGTACGTGTGAGGGCGCGGGTGAGTGTCAGCGTACGGGTTAGGATTAGGGGACGGCTGAGGGTCAGGCTTCGGGGAAGGGTTAGGGTTAGGGTTCGGGCTAGGGTTAGGGTTAGGGGACGGGGACGGTTTAGGGTCCAGGTGAGGGTACGACAACGCTTTAGGTGGAGCGTACGTGTGAGGGCGTGGGTGAGTGTCAGCGTACGGGTTAGGATTAGGGGACGGGTGAGGGTCAGGCTTCGGGGAAGGGTTAGGGTTAGGTTTCGGGCTAGGGTTAGGGTTAGGGGACGGGGACGGTTTAGGGTCCAGGTGAGGGTACGACAACGCTTTAGGGGGAGCGTACGTGTGAGGGCGCGGGTGAGTGTCAGCGTACGGGTTAGGATTAGGGGACGGGTGAGGCTCAGGCTTCGGGGAAGGGTTAGGGTTAGGGTTCGGGCTAGTGTTAGGCTTAGGGGACGGGGACGGTTTAGGGTCCAGGTGAGGGTACGACAACGCTTTAGGGGGAGCGTACGTGTGAGGGCGCGGGTGAGTGTCAGCGTACGGGTTAGGATTAGGGGACGGGTGAGGGTCAGGCTTCGGGGAAGGGTTAGGGTTAGGGTTCGGGCTAGGGTTAGGGTTAGGGGACGGGGACGGCTTAGGGTCCAGGTGAGGGTACGACAACGCTTCAGGGGGAGCGTACGTGTGAGGGCGCGGGTGAGTGTCAGCGTACGGGTTAGGATTAGGGGACGGGTGAGGGTCAGGCTTTGGGGAAGGGTTAGGGTTAGGGTTCGGGCTAGGGTTAGGCTTAGGGGACGGGGACGGTTTAGGGTCCAGGTGAGGGTACGACAACGCTTTAGGGGGAGCGTACGTGTGAGGGCGTGGGTGAGTGTCAGCGTACGGGTTAGGATTAGGGGACGGGTGAGAGTCAGGCTTCGGGGAAGGGTTAGGGTTAGGGTTCGGGCTAGGGTTAGGGTTAGGGGACGGGGACGGTTTAGGGTCCAGGTGAGGGTACGACAACGCTTTAGGGGGAGCGTACGTGTGAGGGCGCGGGTGAGTGTCAGCGTACGGGTTAGGATTAGGGGACGGGTGAGGGTCAGGCTTCGGGGAAGGGTTAGGGTTAGGGTTCGGGCTAGGGTTAGGCTTAGGGGACGGGGACGGTTTAGGGTCCAGGTGAGGGTACGACAATGCTTTAGGGGGAGCGTACGTGTGAGGGCGCGGGTGAGTGTCAGCGTATGGGTTAGGATTAGGGGACGGGTGAGGGTCAGGCTTCGGGGAAGGGTTAGGGTTAGGGTTCGGGCTAGGGTTAGGGTTAGGGGACGGGGACGGCTTAGGGTCCAGGTGAGGGTACGACAACGCTTTAGGGGGAGCGTACGTGTGAGGGCGCGGGTGAGTGTCAGCGTACGGGTTAGGATTAGGGGACGGGTGAGGGTCAGGCTTCGGGGAAGGGTTAGGTTTAGGGTTCGGGCTAGGGTTAGGCTTAGGGGACGGGGACGGTTTAGGGTCCAGGTGAGGGTACGACAACGCTTTAGGGGGAGCGTACGTGTGAGGGCGCGGGTGAGTGTCAGCGTACGGGTTAGGATTAGGGGACGGGTGAGGGTCAGGCTTCGGGGAAGGTTTAGGGTTAGGGTTCGGGCTAGGGTTAGGGTTAGGGGACGGGGACGGTTTAGGGTCCAGGTGAGGGTAAGACAACGCTTTAGGGGGAGCCTACGTGTGAGGGCGCGGGTGAGTGTCAGCCTACGGGTTAGGATTAGGGGACGGGTGAGGGTCAGGCTTCGGGGAAGGGTTAGGGTTAGGGTTCGGGCTAGGGTTAGGGTTAGGGGACGGGGACGGTTTAGGGTCCAGGTGAGGGTACGACAACGCTTTAGGGGGAGCGTACGTGTGAGGGCGCGGGTGAGTGTCAGCGTACGGGTTAGTATTAGGGGACGGGTGAGTGTCAGGCTTCGGGGAAGGGTTAGGGTTAGCGTTCGGGCTAGGGTTAGGGTTAGGGGACGGGGACGGTTTAGGGTCCAGGTGAGGGTACGACAACGCTTTAGGGGGAGCGTACGTGTGACGGCGCGGGTGAGAGTCAGCGTACGGGTTAGGATTAGGGGACGGGTGAGGGTCAGGCTTCGGGGAAGGGTTAGGGTTAGGGTTCGGGCTAGGGTTAGGGTTAGGGGACGGGGACGGTTTAGGGTCCAGGTGAGGGTACGACAACGCTTTAGGGGGAGCGTACGTGTGAGGGCGCGGGTGAGTGTCAGCGTACGGGTTAGGATTAGGGGACGGGTGAGGGTCAGGCTACGGGGAAGGGTTAGGGTTAGGGTTCGGGCTAGGGTTAGGATTAGGGGACGGGGACGGTTTAGGGTCCAGGTGAGGGTACGACTATGCTTTAGGGGGAGCGTACGTGTGAGGGCGCGGGTGAGTGTCAGCGTACGGGTTAGGATTAGGGGACGGGTGAGGGTCAGGCTTCGGGGAAGGGTTAGGGTTAGGGTTCGGGCTAGGGTTAGGGTTAGGGGACGGGGACGGTTTAGGGTCCAGGTGAGGGTACGACAACGCTTTAGGGGGAGCGTACGTGTGAGGGCGCGGGTGAGTGTCAGCGTACGGGTTAGGATTAGGGGACGGGTGAGGGTCAGGCTTCGGGGAAGGTTTAGGGTTAGGGTTCGGGCTAGGGTTAGGGTTAGGGGACGGGGACGGTTTAGGGTCCAGGTGAGGGTACGACAACGCTTTAGGGGGAGCGTACGTGTGAGGGCGCGGGTGAGTGTCAGCGTACGGGTTAGGATTAGGGGACGGGTGAGGGTCAGGCTTCGGGGAAGGGTTAGGGTTAGGGTTCGGGCTAGGGTTAGGGTTAGGGGACGGGGACGGTTTAGGGTCCAGGTGAGGGTACGACAACGCTTTAGGTGGAGCGTACGTGTGAGGGCGTGGGTGAGTGTCAGCGTACGGGTTAGGATTAGGGGACGGGTGAGGGTCAGGCTTCGGGGAAGGGTTAGGGTTAGGGTTCGGGCTAGGGTTAGGGTTAGGGGACGGGGACGGTTTAGGGTCCAGGTGAGGGTACGACAACGCTTTAGGGGGAGCGTACGTGTGAGGGCGCGGGTGAGTGTCAGCGTACGGGTTAGGATTAGGGGACGGGTGAGGCTCAGGCTTCGGGGAAGGGTTAGGGTTAGGGTTCGGGCTAGTGTTAGGCTTAGGGGACGGGGACGGTTTAGGGTCCAGGTGAGGGTACGACAACGCTTTAGGGGGAGCGTACGTGTGAGGGCGCGGGTGAGTGTCAGCGTACGGGTTAGGATTAGGGGACGGGTGAGGGTCAGGCTTCGGGGAAGGGTTAGGGTTAGGGTTCGGGCTAGGGTTAGGGTTAGGGGACGGGGACGGCTTAGGGTCCAGGTGAGGGTACGACAACGCTTCAGGGGGAGCGTACGTGTGAGGGCGCGGGTGAGTGTCAGCGTACGGGTTAGGATTAGGGGACGGGTGAGGGTCAGGCTTCGGGGAAGGGTTAGGGTTAGGGTTCGGGCTAGGGTTAGGCTTAGGGGACGGGGACGGTTTAGGGTCCAGGTGAGGGTACGACAACGCTTTAGGGGGAGCGTACGTGTGAGGGCGTGGGTGAGTGTCAGCGTACGGGTTAGGATTAGGGGACGGGTGAGGGTCAGGCTTCGGGGAAGGGTTAGGGTTAGGGTTCGGGCTAGGGTTAGGGTTAGGGGACGGGGACGGCTTAGGGTCCAGGTGAGGTTACGACAACGCTTTAGGGGGAGCCTACGTTTGAGGACGCGGGTGTGTTTCAGCGTACGGGTTAGGATTAGGGGACGGGTGAGTGTCAGGCTTCGGGGAAGGGTTAGGGTTAGGGTTCGGGCTAGGGTTAGGGTTAGGGGACGGGGACGGCTTAGGGTCCAGGTGAGGGTACGACAACGCTTTAGGGGGAGCGTACGTGTGAGGGCGCGGGTGAGTGTCAGCGTACGGGTTAGGATTAGGGGACGGGTGAGGGTCAGGCTTCGGGGAAGGGTTAGGGTTAGGGTTCGGGCTAGGGTTAGGGTTAGGGGACGGGGACGGTTTAGGGTCCAGGTGAGGGTACGACAACGCTTTAGGGGGAGCGTACGTGTGAGGGCGCGGGTGAGTGTCAGCGTACGTGTTAGGATTAGGGGACGGGTGAGGGTCAGGCTTCGGGGAAGGGTTAGGGTTAGGGTTCGGGCTAGGGTTAGGGTTAGGGGACGGGGACGGTTTAGGGTCCAGGTGAGGGTACGACAACCCTTTAGGGGGAGCGTACGTGTGAGGGCGCGGGTGAGTGTCAGCGTACGGGTTAGGATTAGGGGACGGGTGAGGGTCAGGCTTCGGGGAAGGGTTAGGGTTAGGGTTCAGGCTAGGGTTAGGGTTAGGGGACGGGGACGGTTTAGGGTCCAGGTGAGGGTACGACAACGCTTTAGGGGGAGCGTACGTGTGAGGGTGCGGGTGAGTGTCAGCGTACGGGTTAGGATTAGGGGACGGCTGAGGGTCAGGCTTCGGGGAAGGGTTAGGGTTAGGGTTCGGGCTAGGGTTAGGGTTAGGGGACGGGGACGGTTTAGGGTCCAGGTGAGGGTACGACAACGCTTTAGGGGGAGCCTACGTGTGAGGGCGCGGGTGAGTGTCAGCGTAGGGGTTAGGATTAGGGGACGGGTGAGGGTCAGGCTTCGGGGAAGGGTTAGGGTTAGGGTTCGGGCTAGGGTTAGGGTTAGGGGACGGGGACGGTTTAGGGTCCAGGTGAGGGTACGACAACGCTTTAGGGGGAGCGTACGTGTGAGGGCGCGGGTGAGCGTCAGCGTACGGTTTAGGATTAGGGGACGGCTGAGGGTCAGGCTTCGGGGAAGGGTTAGGGTTAGGGTTCGGGCTAGGGTTAGGGTTAGGGGACGGGGACGGTTTAGGGTCCAGGTGAGGGTACGACAACGCTTTAGGGGGAGCGTACGTGTGAGGGCGCGGGTGAGTGTCAGCGTACGGGTTAGGATTAGGGGACGGCTGAGGGTCAGGCTTCGGGGAAGGGTTAGGGTTAGGGTTCGGGCTAGGGTTAGGGTTAGGGGACGGGGACGGTTTAGGGTCCAGGTGAGGGTACGACAACGCTTTAGGGGGAGCGTACGTGTGAGGGCGTGGGTGAGTGTCAGCGTACGGGTTAGGATTAGGGGACGGGTGAGGGTCAGGCTTCGGGGAAGTGTTAGGGTTAGGGTTCGGGCTAGGGTTAGGGTTAGGGGACGGGGACGGTTTAGGGTCCAGTTGAGGGTACGACAACACTTTAGGGGGAGCGTACGTGTGAGGGCGCGGGTGAGTGTCAGCGTACGGGTTAGGATTAGGGGACGGGTGAGGGTCAGGCTTCGGGGAAGGGTTAGGGTTACGGTTCGGGCTAGGGTTAGGGTTAGGTTTAGGGGACGGGGACGGTTTAGGGTCCAGGTGAGGGTACGACAACGCTTTAGGGGGAGCGTACGTGTGAGGGCGCGGGTGAGTGTCAGCGTACGGGTTAGGATTAGGGGACGGGTGAGGGTCAGGCTTCGGGGAAGGGCTAGGGTTAGGGTTCGGGCTAGGGTTAGGGTTAGGGGACGGGGACGGTTTAGGGTCCAGGTGAGGGTACGACAACGCTTTAGGGGGAGCGTACGTGTGAGGGCGCGGGTGAGTGTCAGCGTACTGGTTAGGATTAGGGGACGGGTGAGGGTCAGGCTTCGGGGAAGGGTTAGGGTTAGGGTTCGGGCTAGGGTTAGGGTTAGGGGACGGGGACGGTTTAGGGTCCAGGTGAGGGTACGACAACGCTTTAGGGGGAGCGTACGTGTGAGGGCGCGGGTGAGTGTCAGCGTACGGGTTAGGATTAGGGGACGGGTGAGGGTCAGGCTTCGGGGAAGGGTTAGGGTTAGGGTTCGGGCTAGGGTTAGGGTTAGGGGACGGGGACGGTTTAGGGTCCAGGTGAGGGTACGACAACGCTTTAGGGGGAGCGTACGTGTGAGGGCGCGGGTGAGTGTCAGCGTACGGGTTAGGATTAGGGGACGGGTGAGGGTCAGGCTTCGGGGAAGGGTTAGGGTTAGGGTTCGGGCTAGGGTTAGGGTTAGGGGACGGGGACGGTTTAGGGTCCAGGTGAGGGTACGACAACGCTTTAGGGGGAGCGTACGTGTGAGGGCGCGGGTGAGTGTCAGCGTACGGGTTAGGATTAGGGGACGGGTGAGGGTCAGGCTTCGGGGAAGGGTTAGGGTTAGGGTTCGGGCTAGGGTTAGGCTTAGGGGACGGGGACGGTTTAGGGTCCAGGTGAGGGTACGACAACGCTTTAGGGGGAGCGTACGTGTGAGGGCGCGGGTGAGTGTCAGCGTACGGGTTAGGATTAGGGGACGGGTGAGGGTCAGGCTTCGGGGAAGGGTTAGGGTTAGGGTTCGGGCTAGGGTTAGGGTTAGGGGACGGGGACGGTTTAGGGTCCAGGTGAGGGTACGACAACGCTTTAGGGGGAGCGTACGTGTGAGGGCGCGGGTGAGTGTCAGCGTACGGGTTAGGATTAGGGGACGGGTGAGGGTCAGGCTTCGGGGAAGGGTTAGGGTTAGGGTTCGGGCTAGGGTTAGGGTTAGGGGACGGGGACGCTTTAGGGTCCAGGTGAGGGTACGACAACGCTTTAGGGGGAGCGTACGTGTGAGGGCGTGGGTGAGTGTCAGCGTACGGGTTAGGATTAGGGGACGGGTGAGGGTCAGGCTTCGGGGAAGGGTTAGGGTTAGGGTTCGGGCTAGGGTTAGGGTTAGGGGACGGGGACGGTTTAGGGTCCAGGTGAGGGTACGACAACGCTTTAGGGGGAGCGTACGTGTGAGGGCGCGGGTGAGTGTCAGCGTACGGGTTAGGATTAGGGGACGGGTGAGGGTCAGGCTTCGGGGAAGGGTTAGGGTTAGGGTTCGGGCTAGGGTTAGGGTTAGGGGACGGGGACGGTTTAGGGTCCAGGTGAGGGTACGACAACGCTTTAGGGGTAGCGTACGTGTGAGGGCGCGGGTGAGTGTCAACGTACTGGTTAGGATTAGGGGACGGGTGAGGGTCAGGCTTCGGGGAAGGGTTAGGGTTAGGGTTCGGGCTAGGGTTAGGGTTAGGGGACGGGGACGGTTTAGGGTCCAGGTGAGGGTACGACAACGCTTTAGGGGGAGCGTACGTGTGAGGGCGCGGGTGAGTGTCAGCGTACGGGTTAGGATTAGGGGACGGGTGAGGGTCAGGCTTCGGGGAAGGGTTAGGGTTAGGGTTCGGGCTAGGGTTAGGGTTAGGGGACGGGGACGGTTTAGGGTCCAGGTGAGGGTACGACAACGCTTTAGGGGGAGCGTACGTGTGAGGGCGCGGGTGAGTGTCAGCGTACGGGTTAGGATTAGGGGACGGGTGAGGGTCAGGCTTCGGGGAAGGGTTAGGGTTAGGGTTCGGGCTAGGGTTAGGGTTAGGGGACGGGGACGGTTTAGGGTCCAGGTGAGGGTACGACAACGCTTTAGGGGGAGCGTACGTGTGAGGGCGCGGGTGAGTGTCAGCGTACGGGTTAGGATTAGGGGACGGGTGAGGGTCAGGCTTCGGGGAAGGGTTAGGGTTAGGGTTCGGGCTAGGGTTAGGGTTAGGGGACGGGGACGGTTTAGGGTCCAGGTGAGGGTACGACAACGCTTTAGGGGGAGCGTACGTGTGAGGGCGCGGGTGAGTGTCAGCGTACGGGTTAGGATTAGGGGACGGGTGAGGGTCAGGCTTCGGGGAAGGGTTAGGGTTAGGGTTCGGGCTAGGGTTAGGGTTAGGGGACGGGGACGGTTTAGGGTCCAGGTGAGGGTACGACAACGCTTTAGGGGGAGCGTACGTGTGAGGGCGCGGGTGAGTGTCAGCGTACGTGTTAGGATTAGGGGACGGGTGAGGGTCAGGCTTCGGGGAAGGGTTAGGGTTAGGGTTCGGGCTAGGGTTAGGGTTAGGGGACGGGGACGGTTTAGGGTCCAGGTGAGGGTACGACAACCCTTTAGGGGGAGCGTACGTGTGAGGGCGCGGGTGAGTGTCAGCGTACGGGTTAGGATTAGGGGACGGGTGAGGGTCAGGCTTCGGGGAAGGGTTAGGGTTAGGGTTCAGGCTAGGGTTAGGGTTAGGGGACGGGGACGGTTTAGGGTCCAGGTGAGGGTACGACAACGCTTTAGGGGGAGCGTACGTGTGAGGGTGCGGGTGAGTGTCAGCGTACGGGTTAGGATTAGGGGACGGCTGAGGGTCAGGCTTCGGGGAAGGGTTAGGGTTAGGGTTCGGGCTAGGGTTAGGGTTAGGGGACGGGGACGGTTTAGGGTCCAGGTGAGGGTACGACAACGCTTTAGGGGGAGCCTACGTGTGAGGGCGCGGGTGAGTGTCAGCGTAGGGGTTAGGATTAGGGGACGGGTGAGGGTCAGGCTTCGGGGAAGGGTTAGGGTTAGGGTTCGGGCTAGGGTTAGGGTTAGGGGACGGGGACGGTTTAGGGTCCAGGTGAGGGTACGACAACGCTTTAGGGGGAGCGTACGTGTGAGGGCGCGGGTGAGCGTCAGCGTACGGTTTAGGATTAGGGGACGGCTGAGGGTCAGGCTTCGGGGAAGGGTTAGGGTTAGGGTTCGGGCTAGGGTTAGGGTTAGGGGACGGGGACGGTTTAGGGTCCAGGTGAGGGTACGACAACGCTTTAGGGGGAGCGTACGTGTGAGGGCGCGGGTGAGTGTCAGCGTACGGGTTAGGATTAGGGGACGGCTGAGGGTCAGGCTTCGGGGAAGGGTTAGGGTTAGGGTTCGGGCTAGGGTTAGGGTTAGGGGACGGGGACGGTTTAGGGTCCAGGTGAGGGTACGACAACGCTTTAGGGGGAGCGTACGTGTGAGGGCGTGGGTGAGTGTCAGCGTACGGGTTAGGATTAGGGGACGGGTGAGGGTCAGGCTTCGGGGAAGTGTTAGGGTTAGGGTTCGGGCTAGGGTTAGGGTTAGGGGACGGGGACGGTTTAGGGTCCAGTTGAGGGTACGACAACACTTTAGGGGGAGCGTACGTGTGAGGGCGCGGGTGAGTGTCAGCGTACGGGTTAGGATTAGGGGACGGGTGAGGGTCAGGCTTCGGGGAAGGGTTAGGGTTACGGTTCGGGCTAGGGTTAGGGTTAGGTTTAGGGGACGGGGACGGTTTAGGGTCCAGGTGAGGGTACGACAACGCTTTAGGGGGAGCGTACGTGTGAGGGCGCGGGTGAGTGTCAGCGTACGGGTTAGGATTAGGGGACGGGTGAGGGTCAGGCTTCGGGGAAGGGCTAGGGTTAGGGTTCGGGCTAGGGTTAGGGTTAGGGGACGGGGACGGTTTAGGGTCCAGGTGAGGGTACGACAACGCTTTAGGGGGAGCGTACGTGTGAGGGCGCGGGTGAGTGTCAGCGTACTGGTTAGGATTAGGGGACGGGTGAGGGTCAGGCTTCGGGGAAGGGTTAGGGTTAGGGTTCGGGCTAGGGTTAGGGTTAGGGGACGGGGACGGTTTAGGGTCCAGGTGAGGGTACGACAACGCTTTAGGGGGAGCGTACGTGTGAGGGCGCGGGTGAGTGTCAGCGTACGGGTTAGGATTAGGGGACGGGTGAGGGTCAGGCTTCGGGGAAGGGTTAGGGTTAGGGTTCGGGCTAGGGTTAGGGTTAGGGGACGGGGACGGTTTAGGGTCCAGGTGAGGGTACGACAACGCTTTAGGGGGAGCGTACGTGTGAGGGCGCGGGTGAGTGTCAGCGTACGGGTTAGGATTAGGGGACGGGTGAGGGTCAGGCTTCGGGGAAGGGTTAGGGTTAGGGTTCGGGCTAGGGTTAGGGTTAGGGGACGGGGACGGTTTAGGGTCCAGGTGAGGGTACGACAACGCTTTAGGGGGAGCGTACGTGTGAGGGCGCGGGTGAGTGTCAGCGTACGGGTTAGGATTAGGGGACGGGTGAGGGTCAGGCTTCGGGGAAGGGTTAGGGTTAGGGTTCGGGCTAGGGTTAGGCTTAGGGGACGGGGACGGTTTAGGGTCCAGGTGAGGGTACGACAACGCTTTAGGGGGAGCGTACGTGTGAGGGCGCGGGTGAGTGTCAGCGTACGGGTTAGGATTAGGGGACGGGTGAGGGTCAGGCTTCGGGGAAGGGTTAGGGTTAGGGTTCGGGCTAGGGTTAGGGTTAGGGGACGGGGACGGTTTAGGGTCCAGGTGAGGGTACGACAACGCTTTAGGGGGAGCGTACGTGTGAGGGCGCGGGTGAGTGTCAGCGTACGGGTTAGGATTAGGGGACGGGTGAGGGTCAGGCTTCGGGGAAGGGTTAGGGTTAGGGTTCGGGCTAGGGTTAGGGTTAGGGGACGGGGACGCTTTAGGGTCCAGGTGAGGGTACGACAACGCTTTAGGGGGAGCGTACGTGTGAGGGCGTGGGTGAGTGTCAGCGTACGGGTTAGGATTAGGGGACGGGTGAGGGTCAGGCTTCGGGGAAGGGTTAGGGTTAGGGTTCGGGCTAGGGTTAGGGTTAGGGGACGGGGACGGTTTAGGGTCCAGGTGAGGGTACGACAACGCTTTAGGGGGAGCGTACGTGTGAGGGCGCGGGTGAGTGTCAGCGTACGGGTTAGGATTAGGGGACGGGTGAGGGTCAGGCTTCGGGGAAGGGTTAGGGTTAGGGTTCGGGCTAGGGTTAGGGTTAGGGGACGGGGACGGTTTAGGGTCCAGGTGAGGGTACGACAACGCTTTAGGGGTAGCGTACGTGTGAGGGCGCGGGTGAGTGTCAACGTACTGGTTAGGATTAGGGGACGGGTGAGGGTCAGGCTTCGGGGAAGGGTTAGGGTTAGGGTTCGGGCTAGGGTTAGGGTTAGGGGACGGGGACGGTTTAGGGTCCAGGTGAGGGTACGACAACGCTTTAGGGGGAGCGTACGTGTGAGGGCGCGGGTGAGTGTCAGCGTACGGGTTAGGATTAGGGGACGGGTGAGGGTCAGGCTTCGGGGAAGGGTTAGGGTTAGGGTTCGGGCTAGGGTTAGGGTTAGGGGACGGGGACGGTTTAGGGTCCAGGTGAGGGTACGACAACGCTTTAGGGGGAGCGTACGTGTGAGGGCGCGGGTGAGTGTCAGCGTACGGGTTAGGATTAGGGGACGGGTGAGGGTCAGGCTTCGGGGAAGGGTTAGGGTTAGGGTTCGGGCTAGGGTTAGGGTTAGGGGACGGGGACGGTTTAGGGTCCAGGTGAGGGTACGACAACGCTTTAGGGGGAGCGTACGTGTGAGGGCGCGGGTGAGTGTCAGCGTACGGGTTAGGATTAGGGGACGGGTGAGGGTCAGGCTTCGGGGAAGGGTTAGGGTTAGGGTTCGGGCTAGGGTTAGGGTTAGGGGACGGGGACGGTTTAGGGTCCAGGTGAGGGTACGACAACGCTTTAGGGGGAGCGTACGTGTGAGGGCGCGGGTGAGTGTCAGCGTACGGGTTAGGATTAGGGGACGGGTGAGGGTCAGGCTTCGGGGAAGGGTTAGGGTTAGGGTTCGGGCTAGGGTTAGGGTTAGGGGACGGGGACGGTTTAGGGTCCAGGTGAGGGTACGACAACGCTTTAGGGGGAGCGTACGTGTGAGGGCGCGGGTGAGTGTCAGCGTACGGGTTAGGATTAGGGGACGGGTGAGGGTCAGGCTTCGGGGAAGGGTTAGGGTTAGGGTTCGGGCTAGGGTTAGGGTTAGGGGACGGGGACGGTTTAGGGTCCAGGTGAGGGTACGACAACGCTTTAGGGGGAGCGTACGTGTGAGGGCGCGGGTGAGTGTCAGCGTACGGGTTAGGATTAGGGGACGGGTGAGGGTCAGGCTTCGGGGAAGGGTTAGGGTTAGGGTTCGGGCTAGGGTTAGGGTTAGGGGACGGGGACGGTTTAGGGTCCAGGTGAGGGTACGACAACGCTTTAGGGGGAGCGTACGTGTGAGGGCGCGGGTGAGTGTCAGCGTACGGGTTAGGATTAGGGGACGGGTGAGGGTCAGGCTTCGGGGAAGGGTTAGGGTTAGGGTTCGGGCTAGGGTTAGGGTTAGGGGACGGGGACGGTTTAGGGTCCAGGTGAGGGTACGACAACGCTTTAGGGGGA
Source organism: Orcinus orca (assembly GCF_937001465.1). Lineage (NCBI taxonomy): Eukaryota > Metazoa > Chordata > Mammalia > Artiodactyla > Delphinidae > Orcinus > Orcinus orca. The sequence continues at coordinate 14,639 of NW_026043915.1, read as the reverse complement.
GCGTACGTGTGAGGGCGCGGGTGAGTGTCAGCGTACGGGTTAGGATTAGGGGACGGGTGAGGGTCAGGCTTCGGGGAAGGGTTAGGGTTAGGGTTCGGGCTAGGGTTAGGGTTAGGGGACGGGGACGGTTTAGGGTCCAGGTGAGGGTACGACAACGCTTTAGGGGGAGCGTACGTGTGAGGGCGCGGGTGAGTGTCAGCGTACGGGTTAGGATTAGGGGACGGGTGAGGGTCAGGCTTCGGGGAAGGGTTAGGGTTAGGGTTCGGGCTAGGGTTAGGGTTAGGGGACGGGGACGCTTTAGGGTCCAGGTGAGGGTACGACAACGCTTTAGGGGGAGCGTACGTGTGAGGGCGTGGGTGAGTGTCAGCGTACGGGTTAGGATTAGGGGACGGGTGAGGGTCAGGCTTCGGGGAAGGGTTAGGGTTAGGGTTCGGGCTAGGGTTAGGGTTAGGGGACGGGGACGGTTTAGGGTCCAGGTGAGGGTACGACAACGCTTTAGGGGGAGCGTACGTGTGAGGGCGCGGGTGAGTGTCAGCGTACGGGTTAGGATTAGGGGACGGGTGAGGGTCAGGCTTCGGGGAAGGGTTAGGGTTAGGGTTCGGGCTAGGGTTAGGGTTAGGGGACGGGGACGGTTTAGGGTCCAGGTGAGGGTACGACAACGCTTTAGGGGGAGCGTACGTGTGAGGGCGCGGGTGAGTGTCAGCATACGGGTTAGGATTAGGGGACGGGTGAGGGTCAGGCTTCGGGGAAGGGTTAGGGTTAGGGTTCGGGCTAGGGTTAGGGTTAGGGGACGGGGACGGTTTAGGGTCCAGGTGAGGGTACGAAAACGCTTTAGGGGGAGCGTACGTGTGAGGGCGCGGGTGAGTGTCAGCGTACGGGTTAGGATTAGGGGACGGGTGAGGGTCAGGCTTCGGGGAAGGGTTAGGGTTAGGGTTCGGGCTAGGGTTAGGGTTAGGGGACGGGGACGGTTTAGGGTCCAGGTGAGGGTACGACAACGCTTTAGGGGGAGCGTACGTGTGAGGGCGCGGGTGAGTGTCAGCGTACGGGTTAGGATTAGGGGACGGGTGAGGGTCAGGCTTCGGGGAAGGGTTAGGGTTAGGGTTCGGGCTAGGGTTAGGGTTAGGGGACGGGGACGGTTTAGGGTCCAGGTGAGGGTACGACAACGCTTTAGGGGGAGCGTACGTGTGAGGGCGCGGGTGAGTGTCAGCGTACGGGTTAGGATTAGGGGACGGGTGAGGGTCAGGCTTCGGGGAAGGGTTAGGGTTAGGGTTCGGGCTAGGGTTAGGCTTAGGGGACGGGGACGGTTTAGGGTCCAGGTGAGGGTACGACAACGCTTTAGGGGGAGCGTACGTGTGAGGGCGCGGGTGAGTGTCAGCGTACGGGTTAGGATTAGGGGACGGGTGAGGGTCAGGCTTCGGGGAAGTGTTAGGGTTAGGGTTCGGGCTAGGGTTAGGGTTAAGGTACGGGGACGGTTTAGGGTCCAGGTGAGGGTACGACAACGCTTTAGGGGGAGCGTACGTGTGAGGGCGCGGGTGAGTGTCAGCGTATGGGTTAGGATTAGGGGACGGGTGAGGGTCAGGCTTCGGGGAAGGGTTAGGGTTAGGGTTCGGGCTAGGGTTAGGGTTAGGGGACGGGGACGGTTTAGGGTCCAGGTGAGGGTACGACAACGCTTTAGGGGGAGCGTACGTGTGAGGGCGCGGGTGAGTGTCAGCGTACGGGTTAGGATTAGGGGTCGGCTGAGGGTCAGGCTTCGGGGAAGGGTTAGGGTTAGGTTTCGGGCTAGGGTTAGGCTTAGGGGACGGGGACGGTTTAGGGTCCAGGTGAGGGTACGACAACGCTTTAGGGGGAGCGTACGTGTGAGGGCGCGGGTGAGTGTCAGCGTACGGGTTAGGATTAGGGGACGGGTGAGGGTCAGGCTTCGGGGAAGGGTTAGGGTTAGGGTTCGGGCTAGGGTTAGGGTTAGGGGACGGGGACGGTTTAGGGTCCAGGTGAGGGTACGACAACGCTTTAGGGGGAGCGTACGTGTGAGGGCGCGGGTGAGTGTCAGCGTACGGGTTAGGATTAGGGGACGGGTGAAGGTCAGGCTTCGGGGAAGGGTTAGGGTTAGGGTTCGGGCTAGGGTTAGGCTTAGGGGACGGGGACGGTTTAGGGTCCAGGTGAGGGTACGACAACGCTTTAGGGGGAGCGTACGTGTGAGGGCGCGGGTGAGTGTCAGCGTACGGGTTAGGATTAGGGGACGGGTGAGGGTCAGGCTTCGGGGAAGGGTTAGGGTTAGGGTTCGGGCTAGGGTTAGGGTTAGGGTACGGGGACGGTTTAGGGTCCAGGTGAGGGTACGACAACGCTTTAGGGGGAGCGTACGTGTGAGGGCGCGGGTGAGTGTCAGCGTACGGGTTAGGATTAGGGGACGGGTGAGGGTCAGGCTTCGGGGAAGGGTTAGGGTTAGGGTTCGGGCTAGGGTTAGGGTTAGGGGACGGGGACGGTTTAGGGTCCAGGTGAGGGTACGACAACGCTTTAGGGGGAGCGTACGTGTGAGGGCGCGGGTGAGTGTCAGCGTACGGGTTAGGATTAGGGGTCGGCTGAGGGTCAGGCTTCGGGGAAGGGTTAGGGTTAGGGTTCGGGCTAGGGTTAGGCTTAGGGGACGGGGACGGTTTAGGGTCCAGGTGAGGGTACGACAACGCTTTAGGGGGAGCGTACGTGTGAGGGCGCGGGTGAGTGTCAGCGTACGGGTTAGGATTAGGGGACGGGTGAGGGTCAGGCTTCGGGGAAGGGTTAGGGTTAGGGTTCGGGCTAGGGTTAGGGTTAGGGGACGGGGACGGTTTAGGGTCCAGGTGAGGGTTACGACAACGCTTTAGGGGGAGCGTACGTGTGAGGGCACGGGTGAGTGTCAGCGTACGGGTTAGGATTAGGGGACGGCTGAGGGTCAGGCTTCGGGGAAGGGTTAGGGTTAGGGTTCGGGGTAGGATTAGGGTTAGGGGACGGGGACGGTTTAGGGTCCAGGTGAGGGTACGACAACGCTTTAGGGGGAGCGTACGTGTGAGGGCGCGGGTGAGTGTCAGCGTACGGGTTAGGATTAGGGGACGGGTGAGGGTCAGGCTTCGGGGAAGGGTTAGGGTTAGGGTTCGGGCTAGGGTTAGGGTTAGGGGACGGGGACGCTTTAGGGTCCAGGTGAGGGTACGACAACGCTTTAGGGGTAGCGTACGTGTGAGGGCGCGGGTGAGTGTCAGCGTACGGGTTAGGATTAGGGGACGGGTGAGGGTCAGGCTTCGGGGAAGGGTTAGGGTTAGGGTTCGGGCTAGGGTTAGGGTTAGGGGACGGGGACGGTTTAGGGTCCAGGTGAGGGTACGACAACGCTTTAGGGGGAGCGTACGTGTGAGGGCGCGGGTGAGTGTCAGCGTACGGGTTAGGATTAGGGGACGGGTGAGGGTCAGGTTTCGGGGAAGGGTTAGGGTTAGGGTTCGGGCTAAGGTTAGGGTGAGGGGACGAGCACGGCTTAGGGTCCAGGTGAGGGTACGACAACGCTTTAGGGGGAGCGTACGTGTGAGGGCGCGGGTGAGTGTCAGCGTACGGGTTAGGATTAGGGGACGGGTGAGCGTCAGGCTTCGGAGAAGGGTTAGGGTTAGGGTTCGGGCTAGGGTTAGGGTTAGGGGACGGGGACGGTTTAGGGTCCAGGTGAGGGTACGACAACGCTTTAGGGGGAGCGTACGTGTGAGGGCGCGGGTGAGTATCAGCGTACGGGTTAGGAATAGGGGACGGGTGAGGGTCAGGCTTTGGGGAAGGGTTAGGGTTAGGGTTCGGGCTAGGGTTAGGGTTAGGGGACGGGGACGGTTTAGGGTCCAGGTGAGGGTACGACAACGCTTTAGGGGGAGCGTACGTGTGAGGGCGCGGGTGAGTGTCAGCGTACGGGTTAGGATTAGGGGACGGCTGAGGGTCAGGCTTCGGGGAAGGGTTAGGGTTAGGGTTCGGGTTAGGGTTAGGCTTAGGGCACGGGGACGGTTTACGGTCCAGGTGAGGGTACGACAACGCTTTAGGTGGAGCGTACGTGTGAGGGCACGGGTGAGTGTCAGCGTACGGGTTAGGATTAGGGGACGGGTGAGGGTCAGGCTTCGGGGAAGGGTTAGGGTTAGGGTTTGGGCTAGGGTTAGGGTTAGGGGACGGGGACGGTTTAGGGTCCAGGTGAGGGTACGACAACGCTTTAGGGGGAGCGTAGTGTGAGGGCGCGGGTGAGTGTCAGCGTACGGGTTAGGATTAGGGGACGGGTGAGGGTCAGGCTTCGGGAAAGGGTTAGGGTTAGGGTTCGGGCTAGGGTTAGGGTTAGGGGACGGGGACGGTTTAGGGTCCAGGTGAGGGTACGACAACGCTTTAGGGGGAGCGTACGTGTGAGGGCGCGGGTGAGTGTCAGCGTACGGGTTAGGATTAGGGGACGGGTGAGGGTCAGGCTTCGGGGAAGGGTTAGGGTTAGGGTTCGGGCTAGGGTTAGGGTTAGGGGACGGGGACGGTTTAGGGTCCAGGTGAGGGTAAGACAACGCTTTAGGGGGAGCCTACGTGTGAGGGCGCGGGTGAGTGTCAGCGTACGGGTTAGGATTAGGGGACGGGTGAGGGTCAGGCTTCGGGGAAGGGTTAGGGTTAGGGTTCGGGCTAGGGTTAGGGTTAGGGGACGGGGACGGTTTAGGGTCCAGGTGAGGGTACGACAACGCTTTAGGGGGAGCGTACGTGTGAGGGCGCGGGTGAGTGTCAGCGTACGGGTTAGGATTAGGGGACGGGTGAGGGTCAGGCTTCGGGGAAGGGTTAGGGTTAGGGTTCGGGCTAGGGTTAGGGTTAGGGGACGGGGACGGTTTAGGGTCCAGGTGAGGTTACGACAACGCTTTAGGGGGAGCGTACGTGTGAGGGCGCGGGTGAGTGTCAGCGTACGGGTTAGGATTAGGGGACGGGTGAGGGTCAGGTTTCGGGGAAGGGTTAGGGTTAGGGTTCGGGCTAGGGTTAGGGTTAGGGGACGAGCACGGCTTAGGGTCCAGGTGAGGGTACGACAACGCTTTAGGGGGAGCGTACGTGTGAGGGCGCGGGTGAGTGTCAGCGTACGGGTTAGGATTAGGGGACGGGTGAGGGTCAGGCTTCGGGGAAGGGTTAGGGTTATGGTTCGGGCTAGGGTTAGGCTTAGGGGACGGGGACAGTTTAGGGTCCAGGTGAGGGTACGACAACGCTTTAGGGGGAGCGTACGTGTGAGGGCGCGGGTGAGTGTCAGCGTACGGGTTAGGATTAGGGGACGGCTGAGGGTCAGGCTTCGGGGAAGGGTTAGTGTTAGGTTTCGGGCTAGGGTTAGGCTTAGGGGACGGGGACGCTTTAGGGTCCAGGTGAGGATACGACAACGCTTTAGGGGGAGCGTACGTGTGAGGGCGCGGGTGAGTGTCAGCGTACGGGTTAGGATTAGGGGACGGGTGAGTGTCAGGCTTCGGGGAAGGGTTAGGGTTAGGGTTCGGGCTAGGGTTAGGGTTAGGGGACGGGGACGGTTTAGGGTCCAGGTGAGGGTATGACAACGCTTTAGGGGGAGCGTACGTGCGAGGGCGCGGGTGAGTGTCAGCGTACGGGTTAGGATTAGGGGACGGGTGAGGGTCAGGCTTCGGGGAAGGGTTAGGGTTAGGGTTCGGGCTAGGGTTAGGGTTAGGGGACGGGGACGGTTTAGGGCCCAGGTGAGGGTACGAGAACGCTTTAGGGGGAGCGTACGTGTGAGGGCGCGGGTGAGTGTCAGCGTACGCGTTAGGATTAGGGGACGGGTGAGTGTCAGGCTTCGGGGAAGGGTTAGGGTTAGGGTTCGGGCTAGGGTTAGGGTTAGGGGACGGGGACGGTTTAGGGTCCAGGTGAGGGTACGACAACGCTTTAGGGGGAGCGTACGTGTGAGGGCGCGGGTGAGTGTCAGCATACGGGGTAGGATTAGGCGACGGGTGAGGGTCAGGCTTCGGGGAAGGGTTAGGGTTAGGGTTCGGGCTAGGGTTAGGGTTAGGGGACGGGGACGGTTTAGGGTCCAGGTGAGGGTACGACAACGCTTTAGGGGGAGCGTACGTGTGAGGGCGCGGGTGAGTGTCAGCGTACGGGTTAGGATTAGGGGACGGGTGAGGGTCAGGCTTCGGGGAAGGGTTAGGGTTAGGGTTCGGGCTAGGGTTAGGGTTAGGGGACGGGGACGGTTTAGGGTCCAGGTGAGGGTACGACAACGCTTTAGGGGGAGCGTACGTGTGAGGGCGCGGGTGAGTGTCAGCGTACGGTTTAGGATTAGGGGACGGCTGAGGGTCAGGCTTCGGGGAAGGGTTAGGGTTAGGGTTCGGGCTAGGGTTAGGCTTAGGGGACGGGGACGGTTTAGGGTCCAGGTGAGGGTACGACAACGCTTTAGGGGGAGCGTACGTGTGAGGGCGCGGGTGAGTGTCAGCGTACGCGTTAGGATTAGGGGACGGGTGAGGGTCAGGCTTCGGGGAAGGGTTAGGGTTAGGGTTCGGGCTAGGGTTAGGGTTAGGGGACGGGGACGGTTTAGGGTCCACGTGAGGGTACGACAACGCTTTAGGGGGAGCGTACGTGTGAGGGCGTGGGTGAGTGTCAGCGTACGGGTTAGGATTAGGGGACGGGTGAGGGTCAGGCTTCGGGGAAGGGTTAGGGTTAGGGTTCGGGCTAGGGTTAGGGTTAGGGGATGGGGACGGTTTAGGGTCCAGGTGAGGGTACGCCAACGCTTTAGGGGGAGCGTACGTGTGAGGGCGCGGGTGAGTGTCAGCGTACGGGTTAGGATTAGGGGACGGGTGAGGGTCAGGCTTCGGGGAAGGGTTAGTGTTAGGGTTCGGGCTAGGGTTAGGGTTAGGGGACGGGGACGGTTTAGGGTCCAGGTGAGGGTACGACAACGCTTTAGGGGGAGCGTACGTGTGAGGGCGCGGGTGAGTGTCAGCGTACGGGTTAGGATTAGGGGACGGGTGAGGGTCAGGCTTCGGGGAAGGGTTAGGGTTAGGGTTCGGGCTAGGGTTAGGGTTAGGGGACGGGGACGGTTTAGGGTCCAGGTGAGGGTACGACAACGCTTTAGGGGGAGCGTACGTGTGAGGGCGCGGGTGAGTGTCAGCGTACGGGTTAGGATTAGGGGACGGGTGAGGGTCAGGCTTCGGGGAAGGGTTAGGGTTAGGGTTCGGGCTAGGGTTAGGGTTAGGGGACGAGGACGGCTTAGGGTCCAGGTGAGGGTACGACAACACTTTAGGGGGAGCGTACGTGTGAGAGCGTGGGTGAGTGTCAGCGTACGGTTTAGGATTAGGGGACGGGTGAGGGTCAGGCTTCGGGGAAGGGTTAGGTTTAGGGTTCGGGCTAGGGTTAGGGTTAGGGGACGGGGACGGTTTAGGGTCCAGGTGAGGGTACGACAACGCTTTAGGGGGAGCGTACGTGTGAGGGCGCGGTTGAGTGTCAGCGTAAGGGTTAGGATTAGGGGACGGGTGAGGGTCAGGCTTCGGGGAAGTGTTAGGGTTAGGGTTCGGGCTAGGGTTAGGGTTAGGGGACGGGGACGGTTTAGGGTCCAGGTGAGGGTACGACAACGCTTTAGGGGGAGCGTACGTGTGAGGGCGCGGGTGAGTGTCAGCGTACGGGTTAGGATTAGGGGACGGGTGAGGGTCAGGCTTCGGGGAAGGGTTAGGGTTAGGGTTCGGGCTAGGGTTAGGGTTAGGGAACGGGGACGGTTTAGGGTCCAGGTGAGGGTACGACAACGCTTTAGGGGGAGCGTACGTGTGAGGGCGTGGGTGAGTGTCAGCGTACGGTTTAGGATTAGGGGACGGCTGAGGCTCAGGCTTCGGGGAAGGGTTAGGGTTAGGGTTCGGGCTAGGGTTAGGCTTAGGGGACGGGGACGGTTTAGGGTCCAGGTGAGGGTACGACAACGCTTTAGCGGGAGCGTACGTGTGAGGGCGCGGGTGAGTGTCAGCGTACTGTTTAGGATTAGGGGACGGCTGAGGGTCAGGCTTCGGGGAAGGGTTAGGGTTAGGGTTCGGGCTAGGGTTAGGCTTAGGGGACGGGGACGGTTTAGGGTCCAGGTGAGGGTACGACAACGCTTTAGGGGGAGCGTACGTGTGAGGGCGCGGGTGAGTGTCAGCGTACGGGTTAGGATTAGGGGACGGCTGAGTGTCAGGCTTCGGGGAAGGGTTAGGGTTAGGGTTCGGGCTAGGGTTAGGCTTAGGGGACGGGGACGGTTTAGGGTCCAGGTGAGGGTACGACAACGCTTTAGGGGGAGCGTACGTGTGAGGGCGCGGGTGAGTGTCAGCGTACGGGTTAGGATTAGGGGACGGGTGAGGTTCAGGCTTCGGGGAAGGGTTAGGGTTAGGGTTCGGGCTAGGGTTAGGGTTAGGGGACGGGGACGGTTTAGGGTCCACGTGAGGGTACGACAACGCTTTAGTGGTAGCGTACGTGTGAGGGCGTGGGTGAGTGTCAGCGTACGGGTTAGGATTAGGGGACGGGTGAGGGTCAGGTTTCGGGGAAGGGTTAGGGTTAGGGTTCGGGCTAGGGTTAGGGTTAGGGGACGGGGACGGTTTAGGGTCCAGGTGAGGGTACGACAACGCTTTAGGGGGAGCGTACGTGTGAGGGCGCGGGTGAGTGTCAGCGTACGGGTTAGGATTAGGGGACGGGTGAGGGTCAGGCTTCGGGGAAGGGTTAGGGTTAGGGTTCGGGCTAGGGTTAGGGTTAGGGGACGGGGACGGTTTAGGGTCCAGGTGAGGGTACGACAACGCTTTAGGGGGAGCGTACGTGTGAGGGCGCGGGTGAGTGTCAGCGTACGGGTTAGGATTAGGGGACGGGTGAGGGTCAGGCTTCGGGGAAGGGTTAGGGTTAGGGTTCGGGCTAGGGTTAGGGTTAGGGGACGGGGACGGTTTAGGGTCCAGGTGAGGGTACGATAACGCTTTAGGGGGAGCGTACGTGTGAGGGCGCGGGTGAGTGTCAGCGTACGGGTTAGGATTAGGGGACGGGTGAGGGTCAGGATTCGGGGAAGGGTTAGGGTTAGGGTTCGGGCTAGGGTTAGGGTTAGGGGACGAGGACGGCTTAGGGTCCAGGTGAGTGTACGACAACACTTTAGGGGGAGCGTACGTGTGAGGGTGCGGGTGAGTGTCAGCGTACGGTTTAGGATTAGGGGACGGGTGAGGGTCAGGCTTCGGGGAAGGGTTAGGGTTAGGGTTCGGGCTAGGGTTAGGGTTAGGGGACGGGGACGGTTTAGGGTCCAGGTGAGGGTACGACAACGCTTTAGGGGGAGCGTACGTGTGAGGGCGCGGTTGAGTGTCAGCGTAAGGGTTAGGATTAGGGGACGGGTGAGGGTCAGGCTTCGGGGAAGGGTTAGGGTTAGGGTTCGGGCTAGGGTTAGGGTTAGGGGACGGGGACGGTTTAGGGTCCAGGTGAGGGTACGACAACGCTTTAGGGGGAGCGTACGTGTGAGGGCGCTGGTGAGTGTCAGCGTACGGGTTAGGATTAGGGGACGGGTGAGGGTCAGGCTTCGGGGAAGGGTTAGGGTTAGGGTTCGGGCTAGGGTTAGGGTTAGGGAACGGGGACGGTTTAGGGTCCAGGTGAGGGTACGACAACGCTTTAGGGGGAGCGTACGTGTGAGGGCGCGGGTGAGTGTCAGCGTACGGTTTAGGATTAGGGGACGGCTGAGGGTCACGCTTCGGGGAAGGGTAAGGGTTAGGGTTCGGGCTAGGGTTAGGCTTAGGGGACGGGGACGGTTTAGGGTCAAGGTGAGGGTACGACAACGCTTTAGGGGGAGCGTACGTGTGAGGGTGCGGGTGAGTGTCAGCGTACGGGTTAGGATTAGGGGACGGGTGAGGGTCAGGCTTCGGGGAAGGGTTAGGGTTAGGGTTCGGGCTAGGGTTAGCGTTAGGGGACGGGGACAGTTTAGGGTCCAGGTGAGGGTACGACAACGCTTTAGGGGGAGCGTACGTGTGAGGGCGCGGGTGAGTGTCAGCGTACGGGTTAGGATTAGGGGACGGGTAAGGGTCAGGCTTCGGGGAAGGGTTAGGGTTAGGGTTCGGGCTAGGGTTAGGCTTAGGGGACGGGGACGGTTTAGGGTCCAGGTGAAGGTACGACAACGCTTTAGGGGGAGCGTACGTGTGAGGGCGCGGGTGAGTGTGAGCGTACGGGTTAGGATTAGGGGACGGGTGAGGGTCAGGCTTTGGGGAAGGGTTAGGGTTAGGGTTCTGGCTAGGGTTAGGGTTAGGGGACGGGGACGGTTTAGGGTCCAGGTGAGGGTACGACAACGCTTTAGGGGGAGCGTACGTGTGAGGGCGCGGGTGAGTGTCAGCGTACGGGTTAGGATTAGGGGACGGGTGAGGGTCAGGCTTCGGGGAAGGGTTAGGGTTAGGGTTCGGGCTAGGGTTAGGGTTAGGGGACGGGGACGGTTTAGGGTCCAGGTGAGGGTACGACAACGCTTTAGGGGGAGCGTACGTGTGAGGGCGCGGGTGAGTGTCAGCGTACGGGTTAGGATTAGGGGACGGGTGAGGGTCAGGCTTCGGGGAAGGGTTAGGGTTAGGGTTCGGGGTAGGGTTAGGGTTAGGGGACGAGGACGGCTTAGGGTCCAGGTGAGGGTACGACAACGCTTTAGGGGGAGCGTACGTGTGAGGGCGCGGGTGAGTGTCAGCGTACGGTTTAGGATTAGGGGACGGGTGAGGGTCAGGCTTCGGGGAAGGGTTAGGGTTAGGGTTCAGGCTAGGGTTAGGTTTAGGGGACGGGGACGGTTTAGGGTCCAGGTGAGGGTACGACAACGCTTTAGGGGGAGCGTACGTGTGAGGGCGCGGTTGAGTGTCAGTGTAAGGGTTAGGATTAGGGGACGGGTGAGGGTCAGGCTTCGGGGAAGGGTTAGGGTTAGGGTTCGGGCTAAGGTTAGGGTTAGGGGACGGGGACGGTTTAGGGTCCAGGTGAGGGTTCGACAACGCTTTAGGGGGAGCGTACGTGTGAGGGCGCGGGTGAGTGTCAGCGTACGGGTTAGGATTAGGGGACGGGTGAGGGTCAGGCTTCGGGGAAGGGTTAGGGTTAGGGTTCGGGCTAGGGTTAGGGTTAGGGGACGGGGACGGTTTAGGGTCCAGGTGAGGGTACGACAACGCTTTAGGGGGAGCGTACGTGTGAGGGCGCGGGTGAGTGTCAGCGTACGGGTTAGGATTAGGGGACGGGTGAGGGTCAGGCTTCGGGGAAGGGTTAGGGTTAGGGTTCGGGCTAGGGTTAGGGTTAGGGGACGGGGACGGTTTAGGGTCCAGGTGAAGGTACGACAACGCTTTAGGGGGAGCGTACGTGTGAGGGCGCGGGTGAGTGTCAGCGTACGGGTTAGGATTAGGGGACGGGTGAGGGTCAGGCTTCAGGGAAGGGTTAGGGTTAGGGTTCGGGCTAGGGTTAGGGTTAGGGGACGGGGACGGTTTAGGGTCCAGGTGAGGGTACGACAACGCTTTAGGGGGAGCGTACGTGTGAGGGCGCGGGTGAGTGTCAGCGTACGGGTTAGGATTAGGGGACGGGTGAGGGTCAGGCTTCGGGGAAGGGTTAGGGTTATGGTTCGGGCTAGGGTTAGGGTTAGGGGACGGGGACGGTTTAGGGTCCATGTGAGGGCACGACAACGCTTTAGGGGGAGCGAACGTGTGAGGGCGCGGGTGAGTGTCAGCGTACGGGTTAGGATTAGGGGACGGGTGAGGGTCAGGCTTCGGGGAAGGGTTAGGGTTAGGGTTCGGGCTAGGGTTAGGGTTAGGGGACGGGGACGGTTTAGGGTCCAGGTGAAGGTACGACAACGCTTTAGGGGGAGCGTACGTGTGAGGGCGCGGTTGAGTGTCAGCGTACGGGTTAGGATTAGGGGACGAGTGAGGGTCAGGCTTCGGGGAAGGGTTAGGGTTAGGGTTTGGGCTAGGGTTAGGGTTAGGGGACGGGGACGGTTTAGGGTCCAGGTGAGGGTACGACAACGCTTTAGGGGGAGCGTACGTGTGAGGTCGCGGGTGAGTGTCAGCGTACGGTTTAGGATTAGGGGACGGGTGAGGATCAGGCTTCGGGGAAGGGTTAGGGTTAGGGTTCGGTCTAGGGTTAGGGTTAGGGGACGGGGACGGTTTAGGGTCCAGGTGAGGGTACGACAACGCTTTAGGGGGAGCGTACGTGTGAGGGCGTGGTTGAGTGTCAGCGTAAGGGTTAGGATTAGGGGACGGGTGAGGGTCAGGCTTCGGGGAAGGGTTAGGGTTAGGGTTCGGGCTACGGTTAGGGTTAGGGGACGGGACGGTTTAGGGTCCAGGTGAGGGTACGACAACGCTTTAGGGGGAGCGTACGTGTGAGGGCGCGGGTGAGTGTCAGCGTACGGGTTAGGATTAGGGGACGGCTGAGGGTCAGGCTTCGGGGAAGGGTTAGGGTTAGGGTTCGGGCTAGGGGTAGGGTTAGGGGACGGGGACGGTTTAGGGTCCACGTGAGGGTACGACAACGCTTTAGGGGGAGCGTACGTGTGAGGGCGCGGGTGAGTGTCAGCGTACGGGTTAGGATTAGGGGACGGGTGAGGGTCAGGCTTCGGGGAAGGGTTAGGGTTAGGGTTCGGGCTAGGGTTAGGGTTAGGGGACGGGGACGGTTTAGGGTCCAGGTGAGGGTACGACAACGCTTTAGGGGGAGCGTACGTGTGAGGGCGCGGGTGAGTGTCAGCGTACGGGTTAGGATTAGGGGACGGCTGAGGGTCAGGCTTCGGGGAAGGGTTAGGGTTAGGGTTCGGGCTAGGGTTAGGGTTAGGGGACGGGGACGGTTTAGGGTCCAGGTGAGGGTACGACAACGCTTTAGGGGGAGCGTACGTGTGAGGGCGCGGGTGAGTGTCAGCGTACGGGTTAGGATTAGGGGACGGCTGAGGGTCAGGCTTCGGGGAAGGGTTAGGGTTAGGGTTCGGGCTAGGGTTAGGGTTAGGGGACGGGGACGGTTTAGGGTCCATGTGAGGGTACGACAACGCTTTAGGGGGAGCGTACGTGTGAGGGCGCGGGTGAGTGTCAGCGTACGGTTTAGGATTAGGGGACGGGTGAGGGTCAGGCTTCGGGGAAGGGTTAGGGTTAGGGTTCGGGCTAGGGTTAGGGTTAGGGGACGGGGACGGTTTAGGGTCCAGGTGAGGGTACGACAACGCTTTAGGGGGAGCGTACGTGTGAGGGCGCGGTTGAGTGTCAGCGTAAGGGTTAGGATTAGGGGACGGGTGAGGGTCAGGCTTCGGGGAAGGGTTAGGGTTAGGGTTCGGGCTAGGGTTAGGGTTAGAGTTCGGGCTAGGGTTAGGGTTAGGGGACGGGGACGGTTTAGGGTCCAGGTGAGGGTACGACAACGCTTTAGGGGGAGCGTACGTGTGAGGGCGCGGGTGAGTGTCAGCGTACGGGTTAGGATTAGGGGACGGGTGAGGGTCAGGCTTCGGGGAAGGGTTAGGGTTAGGGTTCGGACTAGGGTTAGGCTTAGGGGACGGGGACGGTTTAGGGTCCAGGTGAGGGTACGACAACGCTTTAGGGGGAGCGTACGTGTGAGGGCGCGGGTGAGTGTCAGCGTACCGGTTAGGATTAGGGGACGGCTGAGGGTCATACTTCGGGGAAGGGTTAGGGTTAGGGATCGGGCTAGGGTTAGGGTTAGGGGACGGGGACGGTTTAGGGTCCAGGTGAGGGTACGACAACGCTTTAGGGGGAGCGTACGTGTGAGGGCGCGGGTGAGTGTCAGCGTACGGGTTAGGATTAGGGGTCGGGTGAGGGTCAGGCTTCGGGGAAGGGTTAGGTTTAGGTTTCGGGCTAGGGTTAGGGTTAGGGGATGTGGACGGTTTAGGGTCCAGGTGAGGGTACGACAACGCTTTAGGGGGAGCGTACGTGTGAGGGCGCGGGTGAGTGTCAGCGTACGGGTTAGGATTAGGGGACGGGTGAGGGTCAGGCTTCGGGGAAGGGTTAGGGTTAGGGTTCGGGCTAGGGTTAGGGTTAGGGGACGGGGACGGTTTAGGGTCCAGGTGAAGGTACGACAACGCTTTAGGGGGAGCGTACGTGTGAGGGCGCGGGTGAGTGTCAGCGTACGGGTTAGGATTAGGGGACGGGTGAGGGTCAGGCTTCGGGGAAGGGTTAGGGTTAGGGTTCGGGCTAGGGTTAGGCTTAGGGGACGGGGACGGTTTAGGGTCCAGGTGAGGGTACGACAACGCTTTAGGGGGAGCGTACGTGTGAGGGCGCGGGTGAGTGTCAGCGTACGGGTTAGGATTAGGGGACGGGTGAGGGTCAGGCTTCGGGGAAGGGTTAGGTTTAGGGTACGGGCTAGGGTTAGGGTTAGGGGACGGGGACGGTTTAGGGTCCAGGTGAGGGTACGACAACGCTTTAGGGGGAGCGTACGTGTGAGGGCGCGGGTGAGTGTCAGCGTACGGGTTAGGATTAGGGGACGGGTGAGGGTCAGGCTTCGGGGAAGGGTTAGGGTTAGGGTTTGGGCTAGGGTTAGGCTTAGGGGACGGGGACGGTTTAGGGTCCAGGTGAGGGTACGACAACGCTTTAGGGGGAGCGTACGTGTGAGGGCGCGGGTGAGTGTCAGCGTACGGGTTAGGATTAGGGGATGGGTGAGGGTCAGGCTTCGGGGAAGGGTTAGGGTTAGGGTTCCGGCTAGGGTTAGGGTTAGGGGACGGGGACGGTTTAGGGTCCAGGTGAGGGTACGACAACGCTTTAGGGGGA